>NC_090657.1:205206015-205506015 GCF_040937935.1 Hyperolius riggenbachi | reverse complement strand
AGATCACCAAGTCCTAGCCACTAGACCACCTTGGAGAGATATAGCCAGAACTCCCATGACACCCTGTGCTGGCACGTAGAACCCACATGGCACCCAGCATCTGCATTTAGCACCCACATGACAACTAATACCCCACTAGCCAGTACCCATCACCCTGCCTGTATCCCTTCCCGCCCTGCCTCCTGTGAGCTTCCTCCAATCGGCTTATAGAGGCGGGGGAGGGAAGGGACACAAGCGGGGAACCAGACTATACAGGAAGGGGGGGGGGGAGCGGCAGTGAGTGGCAGCATGAGGTAAATAGCAGGCTAGCGACAATCTGCGTGTTGCTAGCCTGGCGCTTTTGTTATTGGGAGACAGCAGAGCCCAGGGGGTGGGGGGAGGGGGCTGAAGGAGCATTGAAAGGACACAGAGTCTGGTCGTTGTATACACAATTGCCTCTGTATCCTAATATGATTTGTCAAACCCACCTCGGGTTCTCTTTAAGAGTCCCCATCTTTCACCTATTCAGGCTCCCAGCATCTTCTCCTCAGGGCCACCTAGCGGGCAGAGTTCATTACTGCAGCTGGCGTCTCATCATGTGACGCGCCAGTGTGTACTAATGAGTCACATAATGACAGGCGCAGGCTGCAGCAATAGAGACCGGCTCAGAGCGGCACTGGGGAGAAGAACCTGAGTCTGCATGGGAACCTGGCAAGGTGAGTTTTTCGTGCTGGCTCTGTTCGCCAACTCTGCAATTGCCTCTTCTGGGGCATGGAAATATCATTGGTCGGGGTCTGATGGTGTGGGGCCCCTGCAGTGGTCAGGGGCCCTGGGGCAACTGTCCCCTTTGAAACACTTAACCCCCCTGGCGGTATTCCCGACCTGAGCTAGGAGCGGTAAGCCCATGTTCAGGTCGGGCTGGCAGAAATAGCTGCACGCTCACTGCTTCTGGGCCCCACGCACGATCAGCGCTGCGCAGCGGGATCCAGGCTTCTCTCCCAAGCTATCTGCCATGCTCTCCGGCCGCCGGGATCCCCATGTCCCCGTTCTGATTCCGGGGACCCGGCAGCCAGGCTTCTCCCCATCGGATAATAGCGTCCTCTTCAGCTGCCGGGATCTCCGTGTCCCCTCTTCTTCCGGGGACCTGGCGGCCAATGACAGTGGAGCAGTGGCGATCCGTCATCAGGGGCAGAACTAATTTTGAAAGTGCACATCAACTCAATTCAACAGGGCAAAATGATGGTGTGATGCACTCCTCTGGATAAGGTAAAGATGTGCCTCAGGAACAGTTGATAGTATCACAGAAATTAGCCGGCACCATCCAAGATAATCTTATGCTCTTTTATTGAATATGAACATCACACCAGTAATATGTGACGTTTTGAGGCGTCTGCCTCTTTATCAAACTGTGCTGTGTGCAATACAAACATACAAAGGGCTTGATTCACAAAGCGGTGCTAACATACTTAGCACGTCTAAAGTCTTTAGACGTGCTAACCAGGGTGCTAAGTAGGTTAGCACCAGATTTCTCAATTGATTAACCTACTTAGCACCCTGGTTAGCACGTCTAAAGACTTTAGACGTGCTAAGTAGGTTAATTAGCCAATAGCAATTCATCATACTCATAACCAATATTATTAGTCATTATAAAAGCGGACCTAATGGGAAACTCGTAAGTCTAACTGTGATTGGGCAGTTCAAATGTAGAGGAACCCCCCACTCGCATCCACTCACCATTACACGCCATCCCCCGTCTGCCACTCCCATTCACTGACAGTCTCAGCTGTCACACCCACCAGGCCGCCGCTCTGGCGGACCTGATGGGGAACTAGCTGGATGACGCATAGAGAGGCGGCGCGCATGCACCGCCACTCAGCATATGTCAGATGTGCAATGATGGCGGCGGCAAGGACGGAACCGCCCACCGCTCAGCGTTATCGAGATGGGAGTAGTTGGCAGTCAGGTGGTGGCCAATGAGAGGGGCTACATTAGTAAGCAAACTCCATGTGACATGAAATAGACTGCTGTATATAAAAAAAACAGTGATCTTAGGACAAATACATGCGATATGCATCTAATCAGGATGACAGGGACGGGGAATTGAAAGAGGAAAGAATGGGAAACTATGTTTACACTCCATAATATAATACATTTCAGAGGGACTGCGGACCAGCTGGTCATGTTCTTAAAGGGAACCCAGCCAAACCAGGGATAAAATTGAATAATATTTAAAGATAACAAAATCACTCCTTGATATAAGAAGCTGGGCAAAATGGAGCAAGCAGACCACAAAATAAAATGAAATAAAATAAAATTACATAAGGGGAAATAAATCCAACTTCCTATTAAGGCCCCTAGACTCCATTGTGTTAAGCTTCTTAATCCAAAATGCCTCCTTGTACAAAAGTCTCTTCAAACGATCACAAGGGGAGCTCTTTGATGGCACAACCTGTTCAATATTCTGAAACCTTAGTTGACTGACATGCTTATGCGAGGACAACCGTTTTTTTTTTCATTTTCTGAGTGGTTTGGCCAATGTGGTTTGGCTCATTTCTGTGATACTCTCAATTCAACAGGGAAAACGAAAAACAAATATATAAATATATGTATACACACACACTTCTGCCTTACTGTTACAGAGTTTTGCCTGGATTTTGACTACTCTCTGCCTGCCGCCTGCACCGACCTCTGCCTGGATTTTGACTACTCTTAGCCTGCCGCCTGCACCGACCTTTGCCTGGATTTTGACTACTCTCTGCCTGCCGCCTGCACCGACCTCTGCCTGGATTTTGAC
The DNA here is from genome assembly GCF_040937935.1 of Hyperolius riggenbachi. Classification (NCBI taxonomy): domain Eukaryota; kingdom Metazoa; phylum Chordata; class Amphibia; order Anura; family Hyperoliidae; genus Hyperolius; species Hyperolius riggenbachi. The sequence continues at coordinate 205,503,242 of NC_090657.1, read as the reverse complement.
TACTCTCAGCCTGCCGCCTGCACCGAGCTCTGCCTGGATTTTGACTACTCTCAGCCTGCCGCCTGCACCGACCTTTGCCTGGATTTTGACTACTCTCTGCCTGCCGCCTGCACCGACCTTTGCCTGGATTTTGACTACTCTCTGCCTGTCGCCTGCACCGACCTCTGCCTGGATTTTGACTACTCTCTGCCTGCCGCCTGCACCGACCTCTGCCTGGATTTTGACTACTCTCAGCCTGCCGCCTGCACCGACCTTTGCCTGGATTTTGACTACTCTCTGCCTGCCGCCTGCACCGACCTTTGCCTGGATTTTGACTACTCTCTGCCTGCCGCCTGCACCGACCTCTGCCTGGATTTTGACTACTCTCTGCCTGCCGCCTGCACCGACCTCTGCCTGGATTTTGACTACTCTCAGCCTGCCGCCTGCACCGACCTCTCCCTGGATTTTGACTACTCTCTACCTGCCGCCTGCACTGACCTTTGCCTGGATTTTGACTAGGAGAGTGTCCTAAGGGAGGATGGTAATCTACCAGAGAAACAGATACTATTTCTGTTGGAAATCCTACAATTTACACTTACACATAACTATTTCTGGTACAAGGGAGAGTTTTATAACAAGAGGCTTGGATGTGCTATGAGGCGGACGGTTCATTGGAAAAGGATATAAGAAAGAGATTATATACAACATGGCAAAACAGGTGGGAGAGATGGAAATAAACAAAATGTTGGAAGAGAGTGTTGCAGAGGAACAGGAAGAGAATTTCCAACTAGCTTTTATTAGCGACTTCTCCAAGCAACATAGATCGGTGGAGAAAATTATTAAAACGGACCCAAACCAAACTTTTTTAATTCAAAATATTTAGTTGCACCACTCTGACACATACAAAGATAAATACACACTCATTCAAGCCTATGAGCATTTCAGTGCATGCTTTTCACCCTCCTCTTTTCATAACTAGGATTATACTGGGGGCAGCCATTAGCAATTCCTCCTTTGCCCGACACCACCTACTCCATCAGTTTGCCAGATTCTGTCCCGGCAATATGAAAGGAAGGGAGGGGTTCCTCCAATAAATGTAAAATATTTTATATTTGTCATCATGCAGCTGAAAAAAAGGCTGCTATTTATTATTATAATTTAGAAAATAGATGTTATTTCTGAAATCTTGTATTTTTAATTTGGGTCCACTTTAAGAGAAATTGGTCAGTCCTTATGAGTGACGTACAACTCAGAAGAGTACTCCCGGGGTATCCAAAACGTATCTATCGTAGGGCACCAAATATGAAGGATAGGTCGGTCCCTAGTTGTGTGGACCCTCCAGTAAATAAAGAAAATAAGAGCTTGAGGCCTAGGGGCTTCTTCCCCTGCAGGGATTGCAAGGCCTGCAAAATGGGAGTTACTGTTAAGACAAATACATTTTCAGCCAGAAGTGACATGAAAGAGTACAAGATTGAACAATGTATTACATGCAGAAGCAACCATATAGTCTATCTACTATGGTGTAACTGTGGATACAGATATGTGGGAAGGACCACCCGGACATTACAAGAAAGGGTGGGGGAACATATTTATAAAATCACTAAGGGACATGAAAACCACAGTGTATCCAAACATTAAACATGGTTGCAACCCAAAACATGTAAAAGCATGTACAATTGAAAAGATACAGCCAAATTGGAGGGGATGCCACAAACTGCGTAAACTATGGCAAACAGAAACTAATTGGATTTATACCCTCAAAACTATGCACCCTGAAGGGTTAAATATCGAATTAGACATCAATTGTTTCCTGACTAACGACTAATATTTTGGATTTATTAATACTGTAAGTCTGTGGATGTTAGGGCTGACATAACATAGGATATAGGTGTGTATAGGGTATCCATATATGTCTATTAAGCTCAATGAGGGACACTTAGGGTGTCATCTAACATACACTGAGTGAGCACTTATCCTGTTATTGGAGGTGGAGTACCCCCTTAATGATGAAGTGTGATATATGTATGACCTACTAGTGATTAAGTAACTTTGTACCCCTTTAATGATGAATGTATGACCTACTAATGAGTAAGTAATTTTGTATTTGCCTACATTGCAAGCAGATGGATGCTGGGGCAGATATGTCATACAGCATAGGGCATAAGTACTTGAGTGCTTGCAGGTATAGGATATATAGTATAATATATAGTATAGGACAGTAGTGTCTGAGCTGTCACTGATACAGGTGTATATATGATATCTGTAATGATCTGCTCTGCTGTCTGCACAGACAGACAGCTTTTTGACCATTTTGTAGGTCTGAGTGCTGCAGGTCCCTGGAAAAGAGACCTGTCTTCACTCTGCAAGTTTCAGAGTTGCTCTGCTGGTGAGGAATTTGCATCCACTTGTCATGCAAATTGCTTAGCTGCTTCCTTTGATGGCTTGCAGTACAAATACCTTTCACTCCCAGAATTCCCTGCTGGTCATAGAGGTTTGTTCCTACTAACTTACCTGGAGTCTCATTCTTTGCTAATTGTAAGATTATCTTAGAGTAATTCCTTGGGAGTGCACTAGCATTCCTTCTAGCGTAGTCAGGTTGTAATTATCTGTATTGCCTTGTACTGTCTTTCTGTTGCGATTGTCTAGTCGCCAGCGGCGGTCGACAGGAAATCGTTCTGTCTGTTGGGATCGCATTCACCCTAGCGGTAGTGGCCGTGGTTCCTTCTGTACTCTGTCTTAGGGGTGCAAGCCAGAGCAGCGGTTGCTACTGAATGCTCCATCTGTCTGTCTGTCTGGATCGCATCCGCCCTAGCGCTAGTGGCGGTGGTTTCTTCTGTACTCTGTCTGGGAGTGTAGGCCAGAGCTGCGGTGGCTACTGGTTACTCCTTCTATCTGTCTTGTCTGGAACGAACGCTTGCTGTAGGCTCGGTGAGGTAACCGTTTGGCAAGCGTTTGCGTTCTCTATTCGTTTTCGTGTTACATTGGTTAGTTAGGGTTGGCGCGTTTTGTCTCTGTTGCGCTTCTTGTGCGGAGACCGCGCTTAGTGAGTGCGTTTGTTGTTTTCCTTGGCATTTTGATCATTATTGTTTGCTGTGTCTTTCTTACTACACTTATGCTCTGTCTTTGCTCGGCCTTGTGTCACTGTTGGCAATCGCCATTCTTGCGATTGCGTTCCCACTTGGTTTCCGTTGTTGTGTCTTCACCGTTGCCGGGTGGCGACTAGATTGGTGGACACACATACAGTCTGTCTCTGTGCTCACTTTCTTTTTACAGGTGCATTGCACCAAAGCTGGGTTCTGTTGTTTTATACGCTTGTGGAGGACTTCCGCAGTGTCAGTGCACATCTTGTGCGCTGAGCACGGAGATAATTCCGCAATCGTTACAGTATCCATATTCGCTTGCTAACCTCAATGAGGGATGATCAGGGTGTTACCCAGACTGGCACTCAGTGAGTAGTTAGTATGTTAAGTGGTAGGCGGAGTACCCCCTTAAGATTGAGGTTTGTTATTGAATATAGTTATACAATTCGTTTATAATTGTTCTTCTCTATTTTGATCCTGTATCTACCAGGTCTCTAGGTCCCTCCTTGCCCTGCTCTACATGGTAGGAGTGGTTTTTATATTAGGGATAGGTTAGAAGGCATGTAATGGAGTGGCAATGCCCCAAGGGTCAGTAATACTGTAAGCCAATCGCCCGTCTAGATGTAGGATGCGGCTAGCACGGTTAATGGTAGCTGGAATGGACGCATTGCGAGACGCTTAGGGGAAGGCGTCTGCAATGTTGCCATGGGAATGAGGGATGTTACGATATGTTGATGGGGGGAGGTGACGATCTAGGGGGCGGGCGTTTGGTAACTGGTTTGCGCTATGACCTTTGGTCATGTGATTGGCGGCAAATCAGGAAGGTATAGGGAGAGTGTGGGCGGAAGTAGAGCAAGGGCAATTGGCCCAATTACGAAATTCCGCCCAATCGAGGGATAACTGTTTATAAGGATCCTCCATACGCATGCTCAATTAGCCCCTGATGAGTCACATGCTGTGACGAAACCAGTAGGGTGTGGCTTGGAGCAGCGAGGAGGACGCAGAATACGAGAAACGGCGGAGACGTTGGACGGCGGGAGACGAGTCGTGCCGTGGCCCTAGACTGGGGGATCGGTATTACCTTTGTGATATGTTTTTAAAGAATTTGTGATGTACGCGCATTACTTTAATTTGATATATTAAATGTATGGTTTTACACATTGGAAGTTTTTGTGCTTGCTCTGAGGTTGAATAACGGACAAAGGTACTGAATAGGCATATGCTTGTGGAGTACTAACTGTATATAGAAGAAATCTGATTGAAGGCGACCCTGCCAGTCTCTCACCAGATTGCTTGACGGTGAGCAGGGAAGATATAGGCATTGGAGGGGAGAGTTTGGTTATAGTTGGTGGTGGTGGTCCTCGCCCCCTAACCTCATGAGAATAGTAAGCCTGTGTATGTGTTCGCACCAGTGGGTTTTTGCTTTGTAAAGCAGTCTGCACTATTATTCTGCTTTGTGTTTATATTTGAGGTGTATCTATGCTCAAGAGGGACACTACAGGAACAAGTGGACCCCTGGATGTATGGACTGAGCGCAAGCTATTTTTTGGAGTATAGTTCTGCAAAACGGATTGGTTACTGTATGTAGCACGCACCACCTATAAGTGACTGTTTGATCCTTTGCGCTGTAATACTGTGTGTATAATCTGCCTGGATTTTGACTACTCTCTGTCTGCCGCCTGCACCGACCTCTGCCTGAATTTTGACTACTCTCTGCCTGACTTATTTGTACAGTTTCACTTTTTTAAGTTTATTCATAAATGTAATTATTTCAACAATTTTGTGTTCCAGTCTTTTATTTATATGCAGAATGTCTGCCAGGCTTTGATTCTGATATATTTTGGTGAGTTGTGACTTAAGTATTGGAGGCCTGAAAATCTTGACAAAAATGTACCGCTTTTGACTCATAATTGCAGACAGAAATCCACCGCCAGGGAGGTTAAAGGACAACAGTAATGACAGGAATATGGAGGCTGACATATTTATTTTCTTTTAAGAAATACCGGATGCCTGGCTATCTTGCAGATCCTCTGCCTCTAATACTTTTAGCCATAGACCCTGAACAAAAATGCAAATCAGGTGTTTCTGACATTATAGTCAGATCTAAAAAGATTAGCTGAATGCTAGTTTCTGGTGTTATTCAGACACTACTGCAGCCAAATAGACCAGCAGAGCTGCAAGGCAACTGGTATTGTTTAAAAGGAAATAAATATGGCAGCCTCCATATCAGGGGCGGACTGGCCAGGGGGGAAGGGGGGCAATCTCCCCCCAGGCCAGCGGCCTATCATTCAGTGATTTAGGGCTGGTCTGGTGTCTGGTGTATTCAGGTTTGTTGTTGTAAGGCAATGTGAAACACTTGGCTAGCTGATAAAAGTGCAATTAGAGGGCAGGCAAGCTGGTAAATATACACAGCATGATGCAGAGCTTGCCTGGAGGGTCCATGGGCAAACATCTGTCTGGTCTCTCCCCATTGTTATAATGACTGCATGTGTGGATAAGGCTTTAAACAAGTTGAAAAGTTTTTGACAATCCCTAGACTCCAGGAGGGCTGCTTTCTGACTTGTGTGAGAGACTGGCAGGGACAGGAGTCCTATTACAGGCAAGTAGCCTCTGTGTGATGTGAGACTGCAATACAGCTCTGTTCCCTCTCAGGCTATTGTCAGTCTCTCTCCACTCCTCCTCTCTCTGGGCTAGTGTACGCCAAAATCACAATAGCAATTGCTAGCAATTTGTGAGTGCGATTTTGTGAAACGATTTTCAGAGAGATTTTTGAATGACTCGCTTCAAAAATTGCTACATGCAACGTGTTTGCGATTTTGAAAAAAATCACAACGCTGCTGTGAGAACACTGTCATAGAGTAACATTAGCCAAGTGCTTTTCAAATTTCTGTCGATTTGAAAAACGCTCAGAATCGCTCTTGATGGGCACCAGCCCTCCCTCATTCACCTTTGTTTCCCTCTTCCCCTAGTGCTGGCTGTGAGAATCCGCTCAGCTGCCTGCGCAGGCAGGCAGCCTTTTGACCATTGTTTAGGTTTGCTTGCTGCAGGACTCTGGAAAGGAGACCTTCTGTCAGTTGTGCAGCTTGTGTTGCTGAGGGATTTGCATACATTAGTCATGCAAATCCTTTACCTGCCTTCTTTTGATGACTGGCACTATAAAAGCATTCTGCTCCCGGAATGCTTTACTGGATATTTCCCTTCCATGGTCTGTTCCTGATGGACACTGCTGGAGTGTCAGCCATTGCTATGTAGTATACACTCCTTGTGAGTGTCAGCCATGCTACTTCTCGTTGAAGATTAGTTTAGAGTTATTCGTGGGACTGCGCTAGGCAGATTCCCTAGTCTAGTTAGGATTGTATTATTTGTATTGCCTGTTCTGTCTGTCTGTGGGGTGCTAACCAGAGCAGCGGTTGCTACTGGTAGGCCCTTCTGTTCTGTTATTATCTTCTCTGGATCGCACTAGTCTCTTTGCGCTAGTGCTGTGGATCCTTCTGTTCTGTCTTCTGGGATCACGCTAGCCACTTTTCGCTAGCGCTGGGGATCCTTCTGTTCTGTCTTCTGGGATCGCGCTAGCCACTTTTCGCTAGCGCTGGGGATCCTTCTGTTCTGTCTTCTGGGATCGCGCTAGCCACTTTTCGCTAGCGCTGGGGATCCTTCTGTTCTGCTACTCTGTACCTGGATCGCGCTAGCCACTTTTCGCTAGTGCTGTGGATCCTTCTGATCTGTCTTCCTGAATCGCACTAACCGCTAGCGGTAGTGGCTGTGGATCGTTCTGATCTGTGTTTCTGCTTGGATCACACTTGCTCTGACGGAAGAGCGGTAGATCCTTTCTGCCTAGTTCCTGTTTCACTTTTGTCTGTCTTGTCTGATTCGAAACGCTTGCTGTAGGCTCGGTGAGGTAACCGTTAAGCAAGCGCTCGCGTTCTCTGTTTCGTGTTTGTCTGTCTTTGGTTAGTTAGGTGTGCTTGTCTCTGTTGTGCGTAACACGCGGAGACCGCGCACGAACGCGTGCACTGTTGCGAATGAGTGCGGTGTTCGCGTTCAGCTAGCGTTTGTTATTTTCTTTATCTTTCTCTTTGTATGATTTGCTGTGCCTTTGCTACCCTTGTGCTCTGTCCTGCTCAGTCTTGTGTCGCTATTGGCAATCGCCATTCTTGCGATTGCGTTTCCTACTTCGTTTCCGCCATTGTGTGTTCGCTGTCGCTGGGTGGCGACTAATTTGGTGGGCACACATTGGTTCTGTCCCTTTGCTCTGTTCCCTGTGGGCTATCCAGCCCTGCCTGATTGTACCTTGTCCCGGATCTGTACAATTCCCAATTGGCATCTGTGGCTGTGCAGCGGCTGTGTTCGCCTGCACTCCACAGCGCCATCTGCCGGTGGGAATTGCCCTCTGCGGGTGCATAGCACCTAGCCTGGGTGTCCGCAATAATACGCTTGTGGAGGAAATCCGCCGCGTCAGCGCACGTCTGGTGCGCTGACTTCGGAGACGATTCCACAATCGTTACAGAATGTCCAGCCCAACCAAAATTCCCAGGGCAGAGGGAACCTTCGATTTGTTTCAGATGTCATTGCCTGAGGCAAAGGCATATGTGGATCCTATTATAGGTAGGATCGCACACTACATTAAAGCAGTTAAAAAGTCTGTCCTCGTTCCTGACCCCAACCCATATGGAGATTACCTAGATACTGGGTTGTTTGAACCGCCATTTGCCTCATGGGAGATTGGGGCCTTGTTGGAAGAGTTTGATTTCGATTGGAAAGCCTTTTGCGATTTTTATATCGCAAAGAGCGCGGATGACCTGAATGATTGTCTCGACTCTATGTACCTTTTGATCGATTCTGATGAATGTGATGAGTGTGATGTGGATCTGGTGATTTATGTGTGGCAGACTATTTTGGACGAATTGCACACACACCAACCAATTATTTCCAATAAAGAGACACCATTGTCACATCATTATTCCTGTCTTTCTGGGGTAAAGCAAGTGAGTTTGGACACTGTGCGACCTGAAATGAATGGGTGTGCCTCGACTGTGGACACCTGCGTGAATTCTGATGGAGTTTCTCCCGTTTGTTTAGAGGTTAAATCTGTGCGATCTGATGCCTGTTTCTCAGATGTTCCTGTCGATTGTGATCGGCGTGAGTGTGTCAGTTTTGTCAATGATTTGTGGGATCCCTTGTCATGTAAAAACAGATCTTCTTCTCTCAGTACTACTTTAAGATCCTCTATCTATGATCTTGCTATGGGGAAAATTCCCAAACTATGCAGTTTCAAGAGTAAAATTAATATGATTCCTCATGTTGTTGTCACAACTTCCCCTAACATTGTTCAGTATGAATGCTCAGACCTAGTCAGGTGTGAATGGGAGACCCCGTTCCAGAAAAAACAGCTCGAAGCGTTGTCGTATGAATTGGAGAACGATTCAGAGTCGTTTTGTGAGTACTACATTGCCAGAAGTGAATCTGTCTTGAGAGCATGTATAAGTTATGCTTCCGCCTTAAGAGAAAAAAAATGGTGTGAATTTGACTTTGTGAGTCCGCTGATTTGTATGTGGAAAATGATTCTGAATGAATTACGTGTACGTCATTCAGGTGACGTTTGTAAAGGTACATTGTCAGCTGGCGTTTCTGAGATCCAGCCTGGAGACCTCAGAATCCCTGTCTTTGGAGTGTTCGGTTTCGCAACCTAAAGCGATTGTGGATTCGCAAATTTTGCGTTCTGTCTCCTCGGATTCGACATCATTAGCCGAGTCTAAGAGTGAGACAGCACTTTGGTTTTGTGAACCTGATACTGAAGCACCTTTGCTCTGTCCAGAGAAGATGTCTCTGAGCCTGCCCTGTATCATGAATAAAGACATTATGTCCACTCGCATTGACATTTGCGAGTCTGATTCTGAAGTAAGTACTGACTCTCCACCCAGTAATCTGGATGAGTCAATATTACCTTGTTTAAAATCTCCTGCAGTGTCCCTAGAGGCTCGTCTAGGTATTGCAACCATTGTTACCTGTTTCTCTGCTATTTTGGAATTGCAGTCTGGTTTGACTGCTATGGAGGAATTTCCCTGCAGTGAAACGAAATTCAGAAGGCCAGAGTTAGTTTCTCTAGATATTTCTGTGTATCCCTGTCCTGATGATGAAATTCAGTCTCAGTTTATGGTGGAACCTTCCCTGGGACATCTGCCCGATTCACAAAATAAAGTTCAAGCTTTGCCCTGTAACATGGATAGTTCAGAATCCTTCTTAGGAAACTTGAAAAAGGATGTTCCTGAGGTCCTGTCTGACCTCCTGGAGATCTCCGAGTTCCTCAAAAAGGGTGCAGAACTTGTAGGAGACGTCTTCTGCCCCCCAAGTCCTTCTGAGGTGTTGCCCACTTCAGTAGGCATTGCTGCCTTGCTGGCAGGGCCGGGACAATGTCCACCACCAACAGAGGCTGGGCTGCCCAAGTGCACCCCCCCCCCCAAGTGTGCCCCGACTCCCTTTAATGTCCTTCTGTGCCCACGACACATCAGTCCAAGTCCCTTTGGCCAGCAGTGGCGACAACCACAAAGCTGGCTGGTTGCCGCCAGTCGGCGGCTCCTGCACATGTGCGGCCCCAAGCCATGCGCACATTGCGCATGTGAATTAGCAATTTTCATAAATGGCAGATGCAGCAAACGCCCCCGGGAGTGCGTTGAGGAGGCCCGCTGCTGGCCATAGAGTCTTGGACCGGCACCGTGGGCACAGCACAGGAGGACTCCAGGGAGCTGCAAGAAGCCCCAGGTAAGTTTAACTCAAATTTCCTTTAAAGTAGTTATCAGGCAAATATTAAATGAAAAGCTTTACTCGCCTGGGGGCTTTCTCCAACCCCTAGCAGCCGACTGTCCCAAGCTGTCACCTCCACTCCCCGCCACTGTCCCGGTCTCCATGCTCAGTGCAAACTGCCAAAGTCAATCAAGCCCACGTTGTACGCGGCTTACTGTGCAGGCGCAGAACTACTGTGCCTGAGCAGTAAGCTGCGTACAACGTGGGCTTGATTGACAGCGGCGGTTCACCTCGGGGTAGTCTTCCGCACCAAGCACATTGTCACCTCACCAGGATTTACCTGTCTGGCAAGCGTGTCCCCTGGGTGACACCTGGTGAGGTGTCAATGCAGTAGACCATGCTACTTACCAATCTGGCCCAGGTTACAAATGGCAAGATGACGATGCAGCATAGACCATGATGCCACTGACTAACCAGTTTCTGGCCAGTGTGCTCCTTCCCTGTGTGACCTCTGGTGAGGTGACAATGCTGCAGACCATGTCACTTACCTTTCTGGCCAGTGCACTTCTCCCCTCCCTGGGTGACACCTGCTGAAGTGACAATGAAGCAGATATGCCACTTACAGTAAGTGGCATGGTCTGCAGCATTGTCACCTCACCAGAAGTCATGCAGGGAAGGAGCACAATGGCCAGAAAGGTAGGTGGCATGGTCTGCAGCATTGTCGCCTGCAGTACAATGACCCCTCTCTCTTTCTACCCCCCCTACTTTCAGAAATGAGTTTCAACTAAACACACTATTTTTTTACCTTTGAGGAGGATAAATTAAAATATAACGTTAAAGCTATTTATATTAAAAGCTATATTTTAATTTGTCCTCTCAAATGTCAAAAATAGTGTGTTAGCTCCTCACAGCAACAACACTGGCAGAGAGATTCCCAGTAAGCAGGCTGTACGTCACACATCATGGAGCAGCCAGGGCCAGTGAAGCGAGTCTGTGACAGCACAGCCAGCCTGCTCTTGTCTGTTTGTCTGAGGAACTGTGCTATCCCTCAGAGGGGGGAGGGAGAGGGATCCTCTCAGCCATTACCTTTATCTTGTGGAGAAGAAGACATGCTGGAATTCATCTGTCTCCCACATGTGCATTCTTTCCTGAAGTCAAAAGCTGCTTGCCGCTCTCCCATTTAAACTGTGGCTGGTCGCACAGTGAGGGGGCGGGACAGAGTGGATCGAGGTGCAGTCTGAGTAATACACTTTCTAAGCGCCTGCTTCCAGCCCCCTCCACATCTACTATGGACCTTTCCCCACCGCTCCACTACTCCTTAGCTTCTGTGTGAGCCGTTTCTCACCTTCTATGCAGTCGCATTAGCTTCTGCATATGGCTTAGCGCGGCTGCACATTAGTGAGCTGCACGCTGGCTTGATACAAAGTAACAACATGCCTGGCATCGGCTCTTGAGAGCGGGGGGCCGTGCAGGCAGCGTTATTGTAGCCTCTCTCTCAGAGACAGTGTACAGAGACAATTGCAGGGCGGGCAGGCAGGCAAGGAGTGCGCTCATGATTTAATTGATTGACAGGCGCCCAGAGGCCGTAGCCTCGCCAGCCTATGTGTCGGCCCGGCTCTGCTTGCTGGTTACCTTTTCAGCTCTGGTGGAGCTTCAGTCATGTGTAGTCAATGATGAATTTCTGTCAGATATCATTACAGTCATTGAGATTTTTAAGCCTGAGACCGAGTCTTCTTTTGAAAGACCAGTACCTGTGACCTCTACTCGTGACGATTTTCTGCCCGGTCCTGGTTTTGGTCTTGTCGTGCCGGACTCTGAGGTTGGCAGTTCCCCGACATGTCCTGAGGTTTCTCCTGTGCTGGTGTACCCCAGTGTGCTCTGTGACCCAGAAAGCCCAAGTGTGCCTCGGTTACCAGCGTACTCAGATGCTTCCTCGGTGGAGACATGTTCTGATTTAGCCTGCCTGCTTGCATGCCCAGAAGTGGTCCCTGAAAGTCCTGATCTTGATGGGTGTCCTGCTAATTCTGAATCTGGAACTGTCATAGGTTCCATGGGGGTGCTTGGTAGCTCTCCATGTGAGCCTGGTGAGCGTTCTGGCTTCTTGGAATCTCTGCGGAGCTTCAAGGCGTTCTGGGAGATTCCGAGAGAAGTTTTGCTTGGTACCCTGAATACGATCAACAGGGGCTTTTGTTTTGAAAGCGACACTTCGAACAGGTTTTGTGGCAGATTTGGTATTTTCGGACGCTCCTTGGAAGGTGGTGGGTATTGTCTGGAGGGTGTCGATGGCTTCTTCTCTGGTATCCACAGTCCTGATGGGTGTTACGCTGAGACTTGTAGTGCTGACGGGCATGTTTCGGTGGCTTCTGTTTCCGATGAGGTCGGTTTCGGGTGGACTGACTCTGGAATTGGACTTTGTCGGGCTGGCCCGACCTTCATGAGTCTTCTGTTAAAGTGGTTTGGAGATATCAGTTTTGAGGGTCGTCTGGAATTCAACCCTAGGAGGGGGGGTACTGTGAGAATCCGCTCAGCTGCCTGCGCAGGCAGGCAGCCTTTTGACCATTGTTTAGGTTTGCTTGCTGCAGGACTCTGGAAAGGAGACCTTCTGTCAGTTGTGCAGCTTGTGTTGCTGAGGGATTTGCATACATTAGTCATGCAAATCCGTTACCTGCCTTCTTTTGATGACTGGCACTATAAAAGCATTCTGCTCCCAGAATGCTTGGCTGGACATTTCCCTTCCATGGTCTGTTTCTGATGGACACTGCTGGAGTGTCAGCCATTGCTATGTAGTATACACTCCTTGTGAGTGTCAGCCATGCTACTTCTCGTTGAAGATTAGTTTAGGGTTATTCGTGGGACTGCGCTAGGCAGATTCCCTAGTCTAGTTAGGATTGTATTATTTGTATTGCCTGTTCTGTCTGTCTGTGGGGTGCTAACCATAGCAGCGGTTGCTACTGGTAGGCCCTTCTGTTCTGTTATTATCTTCTCTGGTTCGCACTAGTCTCTTTGCGCTAGTGCTGTGGATCCTTCTGTTCTGTCTTCTGGGATCGCGCTAGCCACTTTTCGCTAGCGCTGGGGATCCTTCTGTTCTGTCTCCTGGGATCGCGCTAGCTACTTTTCGCTAGCGCTGGGGATCCTTCTGTTCTGTTTTCTGGGATCGCGCTAGCCACTTTTCGCTAGCGCTGGGGATCCTTCTGTTCTGCTACTCTGTACCTGGATCGCGCTAGCCACTTTTCGCTAGTGCTGTGGATCCTTCTGATCTGTCTTCCTGAATCGCACTAACCGCTAGCGGTAGCGGCTGTGGATCGTTCTGATCTGTGTTTCTGCTTGGATCACACTTGCTCTGACGGAAGAGCGGTAGATCCTTTCTGCCTAGTTCCTGTTTCACGTTTGTCTGTCTTGTCTGATTCGAAACGCTTGCTGTAGGCTCGGTGAGGTAACCGTTAAGCAAGCGCTCGCGTTCTCTGTTTCGTGTTTGTCTGTCTTTGGTTAGTTAGGCGTGCTTGTGTCTGTTGTGCGTAACACGCGGAGACCGCGCACGAACGCGTGCACTGTTGCGAATGAGTGCGGTGTTCGCGTTCAGCTAGCGTTTATTTTCTTTATCTTTCTCTTTGTATGATTTGCTGTGCCTTTGCTACCCTTGTGCTCTGTCCTGCTCAGTCTTGTGTCGCTATTGGCAATCGCCATTCTTGCGATTGCGTTTCCTACTTCGTTTCCGCCGTTGTGTGTTCGCTGTCGCTGGGTGGCGACTAATTTGGTGGGCACACATTGGTTCTGTCCCTTTGCTCTGTTCCCTGTGAACTATCCAGCCCTGCCTGATTGTACCTTGTCCCGGATCTGTACAATTCCCATTTGGCATCTGTGGCTGTGCAGCGGCTGTGTTCGCCTGCACTCCACAGCGCCATCTGCCGGTGGGAATTGCCCTCTGCGGGTGCATAGCACCTAGCCTGGGTGTCCGCAATAATACGCTTGTGAAGGAAATCCGCCGCGTCAGCGCACGTCTGGTGCACTGACCACGGAGACGATTCCACAATCGTTACACTGGCTGGCTGAGTCTTCTTCTTATACAGGAAAGCTAAATAAAAGTGCTATCCTGGTGAGGCAAATTATTGATAATATTATTTAGTATTTATATAGCGCCGCCATCTTCCACAGTGCTTTACAGAACATATTGTCTTGTTACCTAACTATCTTCTTCCTTCTCTTTCAGCTTTTCTCTCCTCACTGTTTCTCCCCTTCTCTGCATACGGTCTCAGACACACTATAAGCGCTTTTCTGAGCGATTTTACCGCGATCATGGTTTTACCATGATTTTAATGTAAGTCAATGGGAGCCCTTTTTAAAAAGCTCTCAGAAAGCTCGGAAGGCTAAAAAGTGCTCATAAAAGTGCTTATAGTGTGTCTGAGCCCTTAGTATTTGTACGCTGCGGGTAAGTTGGGCGAAGGGAGCGCCAAATGGCGGCTCTTCCTGCTGCCACTAAACTCCCTGGCAGTGTTAAATACTATTCCCCCTCCGAGTCGTTGCAACTCAGAGGGAGGTGTAATTTGGGGTACGGCGATCACCTGAGCCCCGAATTACCCTTATGCTCCCTGTGCAGTTTATTATTGCTGCTATGGGGCTCCTGGTTTGGGTAACCGGTGCAGGGCTGTGGAGTCGGAGTAGGAGTCAGAGTTGGAGATTTTATAAACTGAGGAGTCGGGAGTCGAATGATTTTTGTACAAAATCCACAGCCCTGGTAAGTATTAGACTAAGGAGTCGGAGTTGAGGTGTCGGAATCAGAGCCATTTTGGGTACCTGGAGTCGGAGTCAGTGGTTTCATAAACTGAGGAGTCGGAGTTGGAGTCAAAAGATTGTTGTACAAACTCCACAGCCCTGGTGCCGTGCACCAAAACCACCGGCTTTGCCTTCTCCCTCCTCTCTCCAATCTTGTTATTAGAAATCATACTCTAAAGCTGGCCATACATGCATCAATTGTTACAGGCAGATTATTTCACTATGATCAAATCATAATGGCTTTTTCACCTGTCAGTACTGAGTATGGATGTGGCCTATAGGGTTTCATACTATAGTAAAGTGAGTTGTGTTGCAGGCAGCAGAGCCGGAACAAGGTCCTCCAGCACCCAAGGCTGAGGCACTAAAGTGCGCCCCTCCATCCCTCCCAGCCGTCACACACTGATTGCTATTAGACTAAAAGGCGCCCCAGGGCCCCCAATCCTCCCAACACCTTAATCTCTAGTTATCTGGCTTGCAGTCACTGCCATGTATCCCCTTTTCTTATTTCTCTCTGCTTCATACACAGGGTAATGGTAGCTGAGTGAGTTTTGCGCCCCCTCCTACACTGCGCCCTGAGGCTGGAGCCTCTCTCGCCTCGGCCCGGCCCTGGCAGGCAGTGATGCACTGCCACTGACTACCAAAAAGGCATGGATGTTAAGGGGAACGGGGGGATTGGAGTTAAAACTGTGATGGAAGGAGGGGTACCGAAACTTTGGAAATTAGCATTAACGAGGCAGGGATCATGGTGCCAGGAGGGAGGTCAGTAAGGATGTGCCTGGTAAAGGGGGAGGGGATATCTGAGGTGGAAGAGGGGCGTATTTTAGGGATTAGTAGAGATAGTGGCGAAGGGGAGGACATAAGTGGGGGGGGGGAGGAATGAGCTTTGGGGAATTAAAGTGGCCATACATCTGTTGACTTGACGGCCGATTGACCAACCGTTTTGATATTATCGAATCGAAAAAATTTTTGGGTGGAAATTGGTTGAATGTATCAATCTGAGATGTTGGGAAATCTCGGGCCAATGTGATTGTCAGGTGCGATAATCACGGCATGCGATAACCACGAATGTTAGACACGACGTAAACCCCGGCCGTTGTCCCTTAAAATGTATTATGTGCACCTGTTGCCTGTATTTCCGCATTGGCGCTCCACATGACTACTGGCATATACGACGTGGGGTGCGTGTGTAATGTCATTTGGGCTGGGGCTGCCATGATAACGGGCCTCTGGTTTGTGTTTCCCCCCAGGCCAAAAGGTCCCAGTCCTCCCCTGCTCCATAACCCTCTCATTACAGCTGTCCTTTGGGAGGACAGTAACCTGATTTTGCTGTGGTAGTCTTATTTGTTAGCAACCCACATGAAAAATAGTAAAAAAAAAGAAGAAGAAGAAAGGTTCATGCTGGCTGATAATATCAAACTTATATATCGAAGAGGGTAAAGTTGTGTAATGACAGGTAACAAGAGTTTATTCCTTGTAAACATTTGAATAAACAGCCACAGTAGGTGAGGCTTGAAAAATTGAGCAGTTACTTGACTAAAAATTTGAATGAGCAGCCACAATAGGTGAGGCCTGAACAATTGAGCAGTTACCTGCCAAAACATTTGAAATAGCAACCACACTAGGTGAGGCCTGAAAAATTGGGCAGTTACCTGCCTAAAATGTGAATAACCAACCACACTAGGTGATGCCTTGAAATTTTACCAGTTACCTGCCTAAAAGTTTGAATAAGCATCCACATAAGGTAAGGCCTGAAAAATTGAGGAGTCACCTGCAGATTAAATATTTGAATTTCAACCTTTTTATGAAACAGAGGCCTGAAGTAGCATGTGCCAGGATAATATATATTTTTTGTGGCGTACAGTGCAGGATAGCTGTGCCTGTAGCCAGGACAGACATGAGGCCTGGAGTTACTGGCATGCGCCAGAGTAATAATGCGTTAAAATTCAATTACATTAGTACCGGTATTACTCGTGCATGCTGCAACCCTTTGGTATCCACAACTCGTTCATTTTTATAAATGTCAAGTAATCAACACTGTTTAGTGCTAGGTGACTACGCTTGCCTGTCATAATCACTCTACCAGCACTGAATGTCCTTTCTGACAGGACATGAGGTGGGGCAAGCCAAAAGCTTGATGGCAAATTGCAACAGCTCAAGCCACAGGTCAAGCCTGCACACCCAGAAGTCCAGAGGTTCCTCGCTACTCAGAGTGTCCACAGTGATCACTGGTTGAGGCGTTCCCTGATGGTGTATCCAGAAGCAATCTGGTGAGGTATTGTACAGAAGAAGGGCCTCATGTCAGACATGATTGCCACATCATTGTCAGCAGCAAATTGCCCTGTTCTTGATGGCCGGGGAGTGTTCCTGGCAACACTTATGCTAGAAATGGCTCTTCCTGAGCCACTACCACCCTGAAAAGTATAATACAGCATCTGTCTCAGCTTGGTGTGGAAGTGTTGCATTTCGTCCACCCTCAAAGAGTCTGGTAGCATGCTTGGTATGCTTGGTCTAATAAAGTAGCCACCCAGTACTATTCTAATGAGGTTTGAGGCAAAGGACTGCAGCTCCTGTTCCTCCTCCAGGACAACATCCTCCATCACCTTTTGTTCACCCCAGGTGCGGACAAGTTCATGAAAGGTGAGCATGCAGATCAGCTAATTTTTAATGAATTGCTCCAAAAAATGCCACACACACTACATGTAGCATTTTTTGGAGCAATTCATTAAAAAAAAAATCGCTCTGAAAATCGCTTCACAAAATCACATTCACAAATTGTTAGCGATTGCTATTGCGATTTTGGCGTGCACTAGCCCAGAGAGAGGAGGAGTGGAGAGAAATTGAGAATAGCCTGAGATGGAGCAGAGAGCTTATCTGTATTGCACATTACACAGAGGCTACTTGCCTGTAATAGGACTCCTGTCCCTGCCAGTCTCTCACACAAGTCAGAAAGTAGCCCTCCTGGAGTCTAGGGACTGTCAAAAACTTTAACTTGTATAACACCTTATCCACACATGCAGTCATAATAACAATAGGGAGAGACCAGACAGATGTTTGCCCACGGACCCTCCAGGCAAGCTCTGCATCATGCTGTGTATATTTACCAGCTTGCCTGTCCTCTGATTGCACTTTTATCAGCTAACCTCAAGTTTCACATTGCCTTACAACAAACCCGAATACACCAGACAACAGACCTGCCCTAAATCACTGAATGAAAGGCGGCCTGGGGGGAGATTGCCCCCCTTCCCCCCTGGCCAGTCTGCCCCTGAACTATACTGGATACCTATACTGGAGGCACCTACCTGGCTAATCTATACTGGGGGCAATTATACTTGGTCACCTATGCCTGGCTACCTATACTGGGGGGACCTATAGCCCATTACCTATACTGAGTGCAACTAGACCTGGCTAACCTATACTGCAGGCACCTATACCTGGCTCCAGCACGGGAGGGGGGGGCACTTTTTACACTCTCGCACTGGGTGCATTTTAGCCTAGAAACTGCCCTGAATACCATATAACGTGATATCGTCATACCATGGTATTTTTTTAGACGATTTTCACACCGTTGCAATCCTACTCAGTTGTTTTTCCAAAACCGTTGTGCCTAGGTGGTTGTTGGACTTCCCACGACTCAGAGTTTTGTGGCACAGGTTACAAATGGCTTTGCTGTTGTCAGAGGCAGACAACACAAATAATAGCCACACTGGTGAGCTTTGGGATGTTGGCATTCTGGTGGTGGTAGTAACAGCAGAAATTGGTGGGCGTGTTGGCTGGCTGACCCCAGGTGCCAATACCTGCTGTGTGGCAGTGCCACTTACTTTTTGCAGTGATCTCTCCTTGCTTACAACAACTTGTCTCCTCCCCATCTCTGTCTCCCCATCAGAACTCTCCGCCTCTTCTTCATCTCTTGTTGAAAGCACCCCCGTCACATCCATGGATACATCGTCGTCAGCTGCTTCACTTGTTTCTGGCTCCTCAAAAAAGGCACCAGCAGCGGGTACGACATCATCATCATGACACCTTATGTCCATGTGTGTACTGACGCCTGACTGAGACATATCAGGTGGTGTAACATCCATATCTCCTGCATATTCTGGCAATAATGCTAGCACATTACTCATTTTCTCAAACATATGTATGTATAACTCCTCTGACACACCAAGAGAAGTGGTTGTGGTGCTAGTGGTGGTGGTGGCCAGGCGAGAGGTAACCGCTGGGGTGCTGAATCAGAGCAAGAGGAGGATGGTGCGTGCAGGTTCCGAGAGGAAGCGGCAGAAGATGAGGTTTGCTTAACACTGGGCACCATTCCAGGACCACAGGAAATGGTACGTGGCCCCTGAGCACAATTTTTAAAAAATACAATGAAAAGTCCCTGCCAGTGAGGAGGAACTGGATCACTTCGCAGAGGTCTGCAATATTTACCAATCAAAATGAAAAAAGCAGAATAGCACTTATGTTGTTGGGGTGTATTCTGTACATGGACTCAATAGGAGTGTTCGCACGTCTGTCTGTGATTTGCACCACAATATACACTAGACAGTGGCTGGATGCAGAGGTCTGCAATACATGACACAATCAAAATGCAAAAAGCAGAATAGCACTTATGATGTTGGGGTGTATTCTGTACACAGAGTCAGTCACCAGGAGTGTGTGCCCGTGTGTGATGTGCAATTCACTAGCCACTGCACACTGGATGCACTGGGTGCTCAGTCAGGAGGACACTGTACAAATACAACCTAGGCCCTTTGATGCTAAGAAGTCTGTATAAAAACAACCTACAGCATAGGGTGACCAGATGGGGCCGGCTAAATAGGAGGACAGAGACTGTTAGAAAGGAGAACAAATACTGTATGACCAAATAACTCCAACTCCACGGTTACCATCAGAGCAGGATCATTCACCAGGCAACCTAGGCAAGTGCCAGGGGTCGTCTAATGGGTGTCAAGAGGCCCACCTGCTTCCTTCTTTGACCTCTCTCCACTTCACCTTACCAAAGGCACCACAAAGGGATGGCAAATCTAACCAACTTGAATAGAAAAAACTTACAGGAGATGTCTTCAAAAAGGAATACCAAATTTTATTGAAAAAACATCACAGGTGACCACATAAAAAACCCCTACCCCCCATAAAACCATACACGGCCGTGTATACTACAAGTCAGCTGACCTCATACGCTTTCATACACACTATACCCAACCACACCATAGATGCACAACTTTTTTCCGATGGGGTATTAACCCCAGTGTTAGCAATGCTAATCACAATGGGCCTAATTCACAAAGCGGTGCAAAGTGTTTGCATGCGAGTGAAAACCCCTTTATCACGCCTAAACTCAGTTTAGGCATGATAAGAAGAAACTCGCGCGAATTCTCTGCGCACAAAGTTTTGCGCGCGCAAGCGCGCAGGCGCGCACGCAGTACCTGGCGCTTCGCGCGAAGCTCCCATTAAGCCCTATGGGACTTTGCGCGCGCGCACATACGCGCGGTAGCTTTGCGCGAGTTAGAGCACAAAGCGGTGATAACTTTGCTAGTGCAAAGGTTATCACGCCTAAAGTCTTTTAGGCGTGATAACTGAGTTATCACCGCTTTGTGAATCGAGCCCAATGTGTTGTCAAATATGATGGATCAGTGTAAGCATGATTCTTCCACTTCTTGGCCTGATAGGCACAACCACAGCCACAGTGGTACCCCTTATCAACAGCTCCAACTCCAATAGGAAGGCTATACTAGCCACAGAAACTTTTCAGTGCGTGTCCCTTTAAGCCTCATAGATGATGCAGTTCACATATACTCTGGAAACAAACAAAATCTAACCAACTTGCCTAGGGTCCCATTACATCTTAATCCATCTCTGGTTAGTACCAATACCATACGTGACAGTTTCTCGTCCTGCCTCAAAACATGGACATTTTGGGCCTGATTCACAAAGCGGTGATAACTCAGTTATCACGCCTAAAAGACTTTAGGCATGATAACCTTTGCACCACGCTGGTGAAAAGCCAGTTTAGGCGTGATAAGTTTAGGTGTGATAAGTTTAGGCATGCTAAGTTTAGATAAGTGTAGATAGCGTGCAAAGTCCCGCACGCAAAGCAGCGCCATTAAACTCTATGCGAAGTGCACCAGACTTTGCTAGCGCAAAACTTTTGATCAGCTGTGCACTGTGGTGCTAACCCAGTTGGTGCTTAAACTAATTACGCCTAAAAACTTATCACACCTAAACTTATCACACCTAAACTTATCACACCTAAACTTATCACGCCTAAACTTATCATGCCTAAACAGAGTTTAGGCATGATAAAGGGCTTTTCACTAGCGTGCTAACTGTTAGCACCGCTTTGTGAATCAGGCCCTTTGTCTTGTGACAATCAAAAAACTTGCAACTTCTCTGTTTTAGACATTTCTGTTTCTTTTTCATTTGACATTTTACAAAAAGTATTGGTTAGTCGGATGGAACTAGAATATAAACAGTGTTGCCACGCTCCCACTTCTTAAGGCTATAAATATTGATAACCTGGTAACAGAAGCCGAAGTCTGCTCAATCTCAGTATATCTCATATGTATCTCATATCTTATATGTATATCTAGAGTGACCATATTTTTGTGGGTCCAACCTGGGACGGGGAGGGGGGCGTGTGGGGGGGGGGGGGGGCGGCGCGCGCAGCGCGCCGCGGCGACAAGTGGGAAGGAGTGAGGAGCGCGCAGCGGCGAAGACTGGGGAGGGGGGCTGCGGCGCGCCGCGCCGAAAAAATTGGCGTGGCCATGACATTGTATGGGCGGAGCTAACGTAATGATGTAACAGCGAGGCATAAGAAAGCAGTGTTTACGCCATGATGTGGACAAACGAAACTTTGTATCATGGGTGTGCAGAAACTGTGTGATGCTAATAGTATACCGTAACCACAAAGCAGCAAACATAGCCATCTATGACCATTAAATAATAAATGCAGTAACAGTTACCCCGGACACCAGAAAATAAACGCAATAGGCAACATGTCAGTATAAAATAAATGCAATGCGGGCAAACATGTCAGTACAAAATAAACGCAATGCGGGCAAACATTTCACCAGAAAATAAACACAATGCAGGCAAACATTTCACCAGAAAATAAACGCAATGCGGGCAAACATGTCAGTACAAAATAAACGCAATGCGGGCAACATGTTAGTACAAAATAAACGCAATGCGGGCAAACATTTCACCAGACAATAAACGCAATGCGGGCAAACATGTCAGTACAAAATAAACGCAATGCGGGCAACATGTCAGTACAAAATAAACGCACTGCGGGCAAACATTTCACCAGAAAAGAAACGCACTGCGGGCAAACATTTCACCAGAAAAGAAACGCACTGCGGCCAAACATTTCACCAGAAAAGAAACGCACTGCGGGCAAACATTTCACCAGAAAAGAAACGCACTGCGGGCAAACATTTCACCAGAAAAGAAACGCAATGCGGGCAAACATTTCGCCAGAAAAGAAACGCACTGCGGGCAAACATTTCGCCAGAAAAGAAACGCAATGCGGGCAAACATTTCGCCAGAAAAGAAACGCACTGCGGGCAAACATTTCACCAGAAAAGAAACGCACTGCGGCCAAACATTTCACCAGAAAAGAAACGCAATGCGGCAAACATTTCGCCAGAAAAGAAACGCACTGCGGGCAAACATTTCGCCAGAAAAGAAACGCACTGCAGGCAAACATTTCGCCAGAAAAGAAACAATGCGGGCAAACAATAACATTTCACTAGAAAAGAAACAATGCGGGCAAACATTTCACCAGAAAAGAAACAATGCGGGCAAACATTTCACCTGGAAAAGAAACAATGCGTGCAAACATTTCACCAGAAAAGAAACAATGCGGGCAAACATTTCACCTGGAAAAGAAACAATGCGGGCAAACATTTCACCTGGAAAAGAAACAATGCGGGCAAACATTTCACCTGGAAAAGAAACAATGCGGGCAAACATTTCACCAGAAAAGAAACAATGCGGGCAAACATTTCACCTGGAAAAGAAAGCATTTACTCACCTGGCAGAAGTGTCCGGCCTCTGGCGCGCTGCTCCGTCCCGGGACCGTCTTGTTCCTCCTGCTCTGGTCTCCCGCGCTGACAGGGCTACGGCAAGATGGCGCCCGAAGCCCTGTACTAGTGACACAAATAGGTCTCCAGTACAGGGCTCCGGCAGCCATCTTGCCGTAGCCCTGCTCGCCTGCTGGTGTCGGAAACAGACACCGGAAGAGGAGGCTGGAGCGGGGCTGCGGGCAATGAACTGGCACGGCGTCTATAGACGCCGCTGCCAGTTCATTGAGGAGAGAGTGGCCAGAGTCCCAAGGCCGGGACGTCCCGCTGCTGAAAGCGGGACGTTTCCCGGGACCTCATTAAGCCTGGGACAGCGGACCCCGAATCCGGGACGTGTCCCGGGCAATCCGGGACGTCTGGTCACTCTAGTATATCACATATGTAATAAGTAAAATGCAGTCAACTCTGTTTCTGATTCTGTGAAAGGAGGACATTTTAATGAACTTTTGGAATGCCTGGAGGACAGAGGAAACCATGCTAAAAAGAGGACATGTCCTACTTTTGAAGGATGTCTGGTCACCCTACTATAGCAGCCCTGAAAATGGCCCTTTAATTCTCACTCAGGACTCAGGAGTCGTCGGGAGAATGCTATACAAACACAACCTATACCAATACCAGTCTTGAAAAGGACTCTTTTGCCATGCACAGGACGCTGTATAAACAGCTCCCAGGGCAGTGGTGACATGGAATAGATTTTTTATGTGCAGCACTGCAGCTCAGTCTTTCCCAGCTCTCACTATCACTACAGCCAGAGAATGAATCCAATATGGCCAACACAACTGCATTTTTAAAGAGGGTTGGGGGGTCCAGGAGGGGGTGCTAGCTGATTGGCTGCCATGTGTCTGCTGACTGTGAGGTAAGGGGTCAAAGTTTAGCCCAATCATGATGTATAGGGGGCGGATCAAATCCACTATGTATTTGTCTGAGCAGGCAAATGTGAATATCCCATCTTCGCTGCCAAGCATTCACCTTCTCTATTCACCCACTGCTGGAAAGCAATGCGCAGGCTACAGGCAAGATCCAAGTAACAGTCATTAGGACCTTATTGCTATGTCCTGAAACATTTACAGTACACCTCTGGCATGAGGTGTTATCTCTCTTAAGCTTGCCACTAATGGACCAATTTCTAGCGAAAAATCGTTCGATCAATCTGAAATTCTAGGTCGGCAGCGATCGAATTGTCAGTAAATAATCTCCGTTAATGGTTATGATCGATTATGAACGAGTGAAAAAAAAAGTCGTCCGACTGAATATTCATCGAACAAAATTTTGAATTTTAAAGACGATCGTGATCGATAGATAGCAAAGATTGGTTCGTTGATGGTGTGGTGAACGATTTTTCTTCCGATCAGAATTTCTGATCGCTCGAACGATTTTTCGCTAGAAAATTGGACCATTAGTGGCCACCTTTAGCAATAGCTTCCTTAATGGCCTAATAGCCATCTGCTTTCTCCTAAGTAAAACGCACAAATTTCTCCAGGGCCCTCCCTTTTAGCTCTGGCATGAGATACTTTGCCCACTGCTCTTTGAACAAACTATACTGATGAGAATTCCTTTCAAATCCATGTAGGAAAGTGTCTATATTATCATCTTTGTCCACAGTGGGGAACTTATCCAGAGGAATTTTGTGGATTCGCTCATCCCTGCACTCAGCGGACCCAGCAATCCTGTTCTGCTGTTGATGTTTAAAGAGACTGAAAGCTCATAAAATTCATGTTTTTATTTTAAAAATGTGTTTAACATTATAGCCCTACCTAAAACACTGCATTGACGCTGCTGTAATCGAACTAAACCCCCCCAAATTCCCCGGGGGGGGGGGGGGGGGGGGGGAGCAATCCGGGCAGCGCTTCCGTGAGAGGCAGAGCTTTCAGCTGCAGCTCTGCCTCTCCATGCGTCTATCAGCCCAGATCGCTGCCTCCGCCCGCCCCTCTCAGTCTTCCTTCACTGAGAGGGGCGGGGAGAGGCGGAGATACGCGGCTGATTGACGCGTATGGAGGCACAGCTGCGACTGAAAGCTCTGCCTTCTCAAGCAGCAAAATCCACGACCAAGAAAGTTGTGGATTTGCGGGGGAGAGGGAGGGGGAGTTACTGGGAATTTAGTGAGATTACAGCCGTGGGGATGCCTGCGGCGTTTAAGTTAGGGCTATGATGTTAAACACATTTTTAAAATAAAAATGTAAACTTTATAAGACTTCAGAGTCTCTTTAACCAGCTCCTGCTGGTGTTGGTGATTTGCTCTATCCATCTCTGCTTGGTGTCAACGATCAGCACTTTTTCCTCTTTGCTTGTCGATGTTCCAGGATTGGCTTGAGGCACATTTCTGGACCAGTTGAGCCTAGCAGTTTCAGGTCAGCCTCTAGAGATGTCATCTCAGTGTTAAGTCGATCATCCTGGATATCACATTCACCCGTGTCTTGTGGTGGGACCTACTATTCTTTTGTCATGCTATGAGTTGCATAGGATAAGTAGGTCATCTTGGCTCTGCTTCTAGTAGCTGATCACCTTCTCAGTCTTGTTATTGCCGAAAGAAAAATATAAAAGAAAAATAAGGCGGGCAGGGGGAGCAAATCTGCAAGTGTGTCTTTTTAAAAATATATATTCTTCCCTCAGTACTGTAGACTTCTGTAAGCTAATAAGGTTCTGTCACTTAGCACACTGGTTAGGGAATTAAGCTGCATACTAATGTAAAATAATGGATTAAGATCAAGTAGGGACATAGGCAAGGTAGTAGCTTTGGCTCATCCCGATGGTCCTGTTGGCAATCTAAAGCAGCGTTTTTCAACCAGGAACGTTGCCTGGTGTGCCGTCCTCTTCTCCCCCTCCCGCCCGTCCCCGCGGCCGCCGCTGTTATAACCTTAGCAGCGGCTGCTCTCCCCTCTCCAGCGCATGTATTTATTCAAGCAGCGTATCTCCCGGCTGCTCTGTGTGTGATGCACAGGAAGCAGGGCTCGGTTACCATAGTAACAGCGATACATATTGCCGCTACAGGAAGCCGCTGCCTTGCTTCCTGCCGCATCACACAGAGCAGCCGGGAGATACGCTGCTTGAATATACACGCGCCGGAGAGGGGAGAGCGGCAGCTGTTAAGGTAATAACAGCGGCGGGGACGGGCGGGGGGCACCACCTACCCATACTGGCTATACCGGGGCACTATACTGGCTATCCTGGGGCACTATACTAGGGCGCTATCCTGGGGCACTAAACTGGCTATACTGGGGCACTATACTGGCTTTACTGGGGCACTATACTGGCTATACTGGGGCACTATTCTGGGGCACTATACTGGCTATACTGGGGCGCTATACTGGGGCACTATTCTGGCTATATTGGGGCACTATACTGGCTATACTGGGGCACTATACTGGCTATACTGGGGCACTATACTAGCTATACTGGGTGGGTATACTGGGGCACTATACTGGCTATACTGGGGCACTATTCTGGCTATACTGGGGCACTATACTGGCTATACTGGGGCACTATACTGGCTATACTGGGGCACTATACTAGCTATACTGGGTGAGTATACTGGGGCACTATACTGGGGCACTATACTGGCTATACTGGGGCACTATTCTGGCTATACTGGGGCACTATTCTGGCTATACTGGGGCACTATACTGGCTATACTGGGGCACTATACTGGCTATACTGGGGCACTATACTAGCTATACTGGGGCACTATACTAGCTATACTGGGGCACTATTCTGGCTATACTGGGGCACTATTCTGGCTATACTGGGGCACTATACTAGCTATACTGGGGCACTATTCTGGCTATACTGGGGCACTATACTAGCTATACTGAGGCAACTAAACTCCCTACACTGGGGCAACTATGCTAGCTATGTAGCCGCACCCCAGCCCCCCCCCCATAGCCTGCTGCGCACGGCACTGTCCACTAGGTCGCGCAAACAACCGGGGGCCGCACCCCCCCCGTTCCCCGGAGCAAAATGTGGTCAGAAAGTGTTCCCCGGGCCGGAAAAGGTTGGTAACCACTGACCTAAAGGGAAAGATGGGATAGAGAACGAGGCAACTGCGACCCCCGACACCCACTAGGCCCCAGGCACCTGCCGAGGTTGAGTACTAAGCAACAGTCCCACCATGCTGCCACCAATATAAAGCAGAACCCAGCTCTGCAACAAGCTAGCAGAGACAAGAACTGACGGTGCTGACAGAATCAGGGGAAAGAGGAGCTTTACTTTACTTCATGGATAAACAACCACAACTTGCAAAACTCTGCTACCACTAACAGTCACCACACACAGGCTAGTCGCCATATACACACACAGACTCCTGTGCTGCAACAGAGATCTGTCCCTGTCTATAGCAGTTACAACGATTTCATACACGGACGCCAAACCACATGCACTGAGGCTGGCAGCCACATATATTAGCTTAATGCTGCAATCAGAGCCGAGCACACAATGCAATCTCACAGTAGTAACAAAGAAACACAACTGAGCATACAATACAGGCACTGATATTACAATAATTCACTGTCTCTCTAGGGAAATTCCTTGCTTAGTACACGGAAGGCTAACTTATAAACTATTCTAAAAGGTGTAACAGGGCAGAAAGAATTTGTACAAAATTAATATTTACAAAAACAGAAATTTGCATATAATAATAACAACAACAGGGAAGCCTGGAAGGATTTTATTCATCCTATAACAATGCCTTGGTGTTTACGCCTCTAAGAGGAAGTGCTATGCAAATATACTTACAGCTGTGTCATTAATTGATGGATGGATGGAATTATAGCCTAGTCAGCCAAAATGGAGTCTGCATGGCACAAGTTGGAGCCTGTACTGTTACACCATAGTCTGAGCAATGAAGGGGACCGAGAAGCCACAGAAAGAGCTCACATATTACTGGGGGCTGAAAGAAGCCCCATGTAAATAACACCCAACTTTTCCCTCCGCTTAAGACTTCCTATAAAGAGAACCTGAGATGAAGGGTGAAAAAGAACAGATGCTTACCTAGGGCTTCCTCCAGCCCCATGACCACAGTTGCCTCCCTTGCCCTCTTCCTGGGTGGCTCTGTTCACCTGCTATCAGCCCCAGTAATTCTCATTAGTCACGTCAGTTGGACTCTTCTGTACATGCGTGGCCCGGCTGCAGACGCACGTCAATGGTAGTCATGAGGCTGGAGGAAGCCCCAAGTAAGTGTCAATTATTTTACCCCCTCCATCTCTGGTTATCTTTAATGAGACAATTAAAATGGGAGGTAAAATGGAGACATGCAATAGGAGAACTATAATAATTGGGATGCAGTGGAAACTTTTTTAATACAGGCAGTCTGACTCGTGCGGGGAGGGGGAGATGGGCTCTAGATGCCCCACCCCCTTTTTAAAATTCTCGATAATAAGGCCCCTTTGGCTGCGCAAAGACGCTCCGCCCCGCCCCCGCCTTACATAGTTACATAGTTACATAGTTACTTTGGTTGAAAAAAGACATACGTCCATCGAGTTCAACCAGTACAAAGTACAACACCAGCCTGCTCCCTCTCATATCCCTGTTGATCCAGAGGAAGGCGAAAAAACCCTTACAAGGTAAAAATTCCTTCCCGACTCCAGATGGCAATCAGATAAAATCCCTGGATCAACATCATTGGCATTACCTAGTAATTGTAGCCATGGATGTCATTCAACGCAAGGAAAGCATCTAAGCCCCCTTTAAATGCAGGTATAGAGTTTGCCATAACGACTTCCTGTGGCAATGCATTCCACATCTTAATCACTCTTACTGTAAAGAACCCTTTCCTAAATAAATGGCTAAAACGTTTTTCCTCCATGCGCAGATCATGTCCTCTAGTCCTTTGAGAAGGCCTAGGGACAAAAAGCTCATCCGCCAAGCTATTATATTGCCCTCTGATGTATTTATACATGTTAATTAGATCTCCTCTAAGGCGTCTTTTCTCTAGACTAAATAAACCCAGTTTATCTAACCTTTCTTGGTAAGTGAGACCTTCCATCCCACGTATCAATTTTGTTGCTCGTCTCTGCACCTGCTCTAGAACTGCAATATCTTTTTTGTAATGTGGTGCCCAGAACTGAATTCCATATTCCAGATGTGGCCTTACTAGAGAGTTAAACAGGGGCAATATTATGCTAGCATCTCGAGTTTTTATTTCCCTTTTAATGCATCCCAAAATTTTGTTAGCTTTAGCTGCAGCGGCTTGGCATTGAGTACGATTATTTAACTTGTTGTCGATGAGTACTCCTAAGTCCTTCTCCAAGTTTGATGTCCCCAACTGTATCCCATTTATTTTGTATGGTGTTAGACCATTGGTACGACCAAAATGCATGACTTTACATTTGTCAACATTGAATTTCATCTGCCATGTATGTGCCCATATAGCCATCCTATCCAGATCCTGTTGCAATATAACACTATCTTCCTTAGAGTTGATGATTCTGCACAATTTTGTATCATCTGCAAAAATAGCAACATTGCTCACTACTGTATCCACTAGGTCATTAATAAATAAATTGAAGAGCACTGGACCCAGTACAGACCCCTGTGGGACCCCACTGCTAACAGTCTCCCATTTTGAGCCTTGGACACTTAGAAGTGCAAAGGCCCCAGACATTAATCCTAGTGTGGCCATTCTGTCAGCTGTGTGGGAGCAAGTAACAGCTCTCCCCAACAGCTGCATCTACTGTGACTTCTTTCTCCCCAGCACCCACAGTGACCTCTCCCTCCTCCCCAGCACTAGCAGTGATCCTGCCTACTCCAGCACCCACACTGACCACTCCCTCCTCCAGCAGCCACAGTGATCTTCCACAGCACCCACAGTGACCTTTCCCTCCCTAAGCGGCACTTCTCCTGTCCCCAAAAGCACCCACATGGACCTCCCATCCCAGAAGCAGCACCTACAGTGACCTCCCCCATCGTCAGTACCCACAGTGATCTCTTCTGACACCCAGCATCCACTGTGACTTCTCCCGGCTCCAACAACCACACTGACCTCTCCCTTACCCAGCACCCACAGTGATCTTCCTTTCACCAAGCACCCACATTAATTTACATGACTTTTACCTCCCTCCCCCAGCACCCACAGTGACCGCCCCTACCTCCAGCACCCACAATGACCTCTAGCTTCCCAAGCACACACAGTGACCTCCCCTAAAGAACCCACAGTGACCTCCCCTTCCTCCAACACTCACACTGGCCTCTACTTCCCCCAGCACCCACAATGACCTCTACCTCCCCAAGAACCTACAGTGACCTCCCCTTCCTTCAGGACCCACAATGACCTCTACCTTCCCCAAAACCCACAGTGACCTACACTTCCCCCAGCACCTACACTGACCTTTATCTCCCCCAGAACCCACACTGACCTCTCCCTCCCCTAGCAGCAACTCTACTATAGTAGCACAAACAGTGACCTCCCACCCCCCTGCACCCACAGCAATCTTTCCAATATCCAGCATCCACATTACAGTCAGACAGTAACCCCAACTATAGCAAGCACCAGTACTTGCACCAAGCACCCACACGATATCCAGTCTACTCTAGACACACACTGCACCCAATACTCACATCCGGCCTCCATATGGCACTTAGTACTCGCATCCATGGGCAGCACTCCCTTAGCACTTGTCGCTGCTCGCTCTCTCTCCTTGCTCCGTCTGTCAGTGCTACAAGAAAATGGCCACCGATGTCCACAAATGCAAACATCTGCAGGCATTTTCTTGTAGCTATCTAACCACAGAGGGAGAGGAGGCGGGGAGAAGCAGAGAAGAGCCTGTGACGCAGGAGAGGAGGCGGCAGGAACTGGAATGGGCTTAGAGGTAGCAGCCACCAGCTCAGAGGGATACACGAGTGGCGGCTGCAGGAACGGAGGGGGGAGCAGGCTGGGGCAGATATACTATCTATACTGGGGCAGCTCTACTACCCACACTGGGGCATCAATACTGCCTATGCTGGAGCATCTATACTACCAATACTGGGGAAGCTATACTACCTATACTGGGGCATCTATACTACCTATGCTGGAACATCTATACTACCCATACTGAGGCAGCTATACTACCTATACTGGGGCCGCTATATTACCTATACTGGGGAAGCTATACTACCTATACTGGGGAAGCTATACGACCTATACTGGGGCAGCTATACTACCTATACTGGGGAAGCTATACTAACTATACTGGGGCATCTATACTACCAATACTGGGGCAGCTATACTACCTATACTGGGGCAGCTATACTACCTATACTGGGGCAGCTATACTACCTATACTGGGGCAGCTATACTACCTATACTGGGGCATCTATACTACCAATACTGGGGCATCTATACTACCTATACTGAGGCAGCTATACTACCTATACTGGGGCAGCTATACTACCTATACTGGGGCAGCTTTACTACCTATGCTGGAACATCTATACTACCCATACTGAGGCAGCTATACTACCTATACTGGGGCCGCTATATTACCTATACTGGGGAAGCTATACTACCTATACTGGGGAAGCTATACAACCTATACTGGGGCAGCTATACTACCTATACTGGGGCAGCTATACTAACTATACTGAGGCATCTATACTACCAATACTGGGGCATCTATACTACCTATACTGGGGCAGCTATACTACCTATACTGGGGCAGCTATACTACCTATACTGGGGCATCTATACTACCTATGCTGGAACATCTATACTACTCATACTGAGGCAGCTATACTACCTATACTGGGGCCGCTATATTACCTATACTGGGGAAGCTATACTACCTATACTGGGGAAGCTATACGACCTATACTGGGGCAGCTATACTACCTATACTGGGGCAGCTATACTAACTATACTGGGGCATCTATACTACCAATACTGGGGCATCTATACTACCTATACTGGGGCAGCTATACTACCTATACTGGGGCAGCTATACTAACTATACTGGGGCATCTATACTACCAATACTGGGGCATCTATACTACCTATACTGAGGCAGCTATACTACCTATACTAGGGCAGCTATACTACCTATACTGGGGCAGCTTTACTACCTATGCTGGAACATCTATACTACCCATACTGAGGCAGCTATACTACCTATACTGGGGCCGCTATATTACCTATACTGGGGAAGCTATACTACCTATACTGGGGAAGCTATACAACCTATACTGGGGCAGCTATACTACCTATACTGGGGCAGCTATACTAACTATACTGGGGCATCTATACTACCAATACTGGGGCATCTATACTACCTATACTGGGGCAGCTATACTACCTATACTGGGGCAGCTATACTACCTATACTGGGGCAGCTATACTACCTATACTGGGGCAGCTATACTAACTATACTGGGGCATCTATACTACCAATACTGGGGCATCTATACTACCTATACTGAGGCAGCTATACTACCTATACTGGGGCAGCTATACTACCTATACTGGGGCAGCTATACTACCTATACTGGGGCAGCTTTACTACCTATACTGGGGCAGCTTTACTACCTATACTGGGGCAGCTTTACTACCTATACTGGGGCAGCTTTACTTCCTATACTGGGGCATCTATACTACTCATACTGAGGCAGCTATACTACCTATACTGGGGCAGCTATATTACCTATACTGGGGCAGCTATATTACCTATACTGGGGCAGCTATACTACCTATACTGGGGCAGCTATACTACCTATACTGGGGCAGCTTTACTACCTATACTGGGGCAGCTTTACTACCTATACTGGGGCAGCTTTACTACCTATACTGGGGCAGCTATACTACCTACACTGGGGCATCTATACTACCTATACTGGGGCAGCTTTACTACCTATACTGGGGCAGCTTTATTTCCTATACTGAGGCATCTATACTATCCATACTGAGGCAGCTATACTACCCATACTGAGGCAGCTATACTACCTACACTGCGGCAGCTATACTACCTACACTGCGGCAGCTATACTACCTATGCTGGGGAAGCTATACTACCCATACTGCGGCAGCTACACTACCTATACTGGGGCAGCTATACCATCCATATTGGGGCAACTATATTACTTACACTGGGGCAGCTCTACTACCTATACTGGGGCAGCTATACTACTTATACTGGGGCAGCAATACTACCTATACTGGGGAACTATACTGGGGCAACTATATTACCCATACCCGCCCACTTTCCAGCGCATAGACATGCCCTTTTGACCATGCCCTGTTTTAGGCCACACACACTTTTTGGCAGCGCGCAAGATCACAGCTACCCCTAGAAAAGATCCAGCGCCTGAATAGCACCCCTTAAAGAAATTTCCTGGAGCCGCCCCTGCTCGCATCAAACAGCCATGTTTATAAAGTGCAAACATATTACGCAGTGCTGAACAATAAATACATACAATGATACAAGGATAAAAGACGTAACAAGGTTATACAACATAGGACAAAGGCAAACAGGGTACAAGATACATGATCATGCGATTTGGGCTGGTTAGGTAGATCCAGTAATACAAGTACGAGGCTTTCATAGGAAAGGGGCACACGATCATGTAGAAAACACTTGGAAAGGGAGGACCCTGCCAAAGGCTTACAATCTAAGGGAAGAAGGAGGCCTTTCCTGACCTGGAAATTGAACTCGGGCCACGGCGGTGAGATCACCAAATCCTAGCCACTAGACCACCATGGAGAAATATAGCCAGAACTACCATGACACCCTGTGCTGTCACCCAAAACCCAGATGGCACTCAGCATCTGCATTTAGCACTCACATGACAACAAATACCCCACTATCTAGCACCCATCACCCGCATGGCACCATGTACTCACTTGCAGTACCCACTTGGAACCTAGTATTTGCACCTAGGACCTACATGATACCCCATACCCCCCATAATCAACACCCACGTGGTAGAGTACTCACATGGCACTAAGTTCCCAAATCATTATAAGCTCCTAGTACCCTTCTGTGGCCGGCAACCAAATAGTACACAGTACCCACCCATGGTCTGAATCCATATGAGACCCACTACTCTCCTCTATGGACAAGACAAAGGCACATGCACCATCCATCCTTGTGCAAATAGTGTTTATTGCATCATCCATCACATCCGTACATTTTAGCAGGTGAATTCATAGACCATGTCATGGGTGCAGACTGTTATGGCAGCTGTGGGCGCTGGAGGTGGGGTGGTGGCGGGCACTGAGACGGAGCTAGCCACGGCCATTTCTGTCCCTCTGGATGCTTGGTCACACTGCATTCCACTACAATAGGCGAAACACAGACATCCTAGCGCTAGCTACATGATAGCCGCTGTGCAGCAGCATCCCCCCTCCCCTTCTGATCGCCTCTGGCGATCAGAGCAAACAGGAAAACGGGAAATCCCGTTCAGGATTTCCTTTTTGGCTTCCCGTAGCCATGGCGACGATCGGGATGATGTCATCAACGTCATGGCGTCGGAGGGAATCCTGATCCACCCCTTAGCGCTGCCTGGCGGTGATTGGCCAGTCTGCGCAAGGGGTCGGGGGGGGGGGGGGGGGGCAGCGCGGCGGGTAGCGACGAATCGGCATGGAGCAGCGGCGATCGTGTAGTACACGTACCTAGCAAAATGCTAGCTGCGTGTAACAAAAAAAAATTGTACATATCGGCCCACAAGGGCTTGAGAAATCCTCCGCGGCGGCTTAGCCCGAGCTCAGCTCGGGTTTACCGCCAGGGAGGTTAAGCATTGTTCTACTCAGCAGGAGATAACCAGAAGACAATGCACCAGAGATAATGACCAGTCTCTACCAGTACTTTACAGAAAATAATCTAATTACAGAAAATCTTACAGAAAATCTAACAGAAAATTGTATGGTGTGTACTAGGCATAAGCACATAGAAACTCACTTCATAAGAAAAAAAAATGCAGGTGTATGGCCAACCTCGGACTGACCCACCGAACTGCCGATGATTCCATCGGTGGGCCCCGCCTCCTGGGGGCCCCAGAGCCAGCACAGCGCAGGAAGGGGGAAAATTGGGCACACAGAGCAGTGGGGAGGGGGGAAGCTTCCCCCCCCTCCCTCACCTAAGGGCCCCCCCTTCCGCGCTCCGCCTTCCGCACTCCCCCTCCCTTCAAAATTTCAGCCAGCGGCAGCGAGCGGGGAATAGCTTTACCGGCATGATGACATCAGTCATCAGAGGAGATCCATCGCTCTGCGTGCCGCTGGCTGGTCTCCGTCTCCTGCAATGCGCCACTGACCAATCACGCTCTTGCAGTACTTTCTGTAAGAGCGTGATTGGTCAGTGCATTGCAGGAGAGACGGAGACCAGCCAGAGGCACACAGAGCGATGGATCTCCTCTGATGACTGATGTCATCATCAGGGCCGGATTTGTACTTTTCTCCACCCAAGGCCCACTGTCACCAGCCGCCCCCCTCCCCCCCTCCCTCTGAATCACAGGACTGTATTTTCTCCAACGCTGCCAACCAACACTTAACGTTAAAATAAACATCACAAAGTACTGACTACTAAGCTCACTAATGCTAGGTCCACGCAATACAATTTTCTGACTGATTTGCTGTCAGATTGATGATTTCCAAAATGTCCAATCTGATAGTCAATTGATTTTCCATTCACTTCTATGGAAAATCGATCGGAAATCAGATTGGACATGTTGGAAATAATTGATCTGACGGTAAATGTGTCAGAAAATTGCATTGTGTGTACCTAGCAGTAAAGCCTTTTTCTCCTGTCAAAGTGTCAGTGAAACAAATCCATCCGGGCATTCACCACACACACACACACACACCAGGTTAGTGTTGGGCGAACATCTAGATGTTCGGGTTCGGGCCGAACAGGCCGAACATGGCCGCGATGTTCGGGTGTTCGACCCGAACTCCGAACATAATGGAAGTCAATGGGGACCCGAACTTTTGTGCTTTGTAAAGCCTCCTTATATGCTACATACCCCAAATTTACAGGGTATGTGCACCTTGGGAGTGGGTACAAGAGGAAAAAAAAATTTAGCAAAAAGAGCTTATAGTTTTTGAGAAAATCGATTTTAAAGTTTCAAAGGGAAAACTGTCTTTTAAATGCGGGAAATGTCTGTTTTCTTTGCACAGGTAACATGCTTTTTGTCGGCATGCAGTCATAAATGTAATACATATAAGAGGTTCCAGGAAAAGGGACCGGTAATGCTAACCCAGCAGCAGCACACGTGATGGAACAGGAGGAGGGTGGCGCAGGAGGAGAAGGCCACGCTTTGAGACACAACAACCCAGGCCTTGCATGAGGACAAGAAGCGTGCGGATAGCATGCTTTGTACCACCATGCAGTCATAAATGTAATAAAGATAAGTGGTTCAATAAACAGGGACCACGCGGCAACGCTAACCCAGCAGCAGCACACGTGATGGAACAGGAGGAGGCGCAGGAGGAGAAGGCCACGCTTTGTGAGACACAACAACCCAGGCCTTGCATGAGGACAAAAAGCGTGCGGATAGCATGCTTTGTACCGCCATGTAGTCATAAATGTAATAAAGATAAGAGGTTCAATAAACAGGGACCACGCGGCAACGCTAACCCAGCAGCAGCAGCAGCAGCAGCACACGTGATGGAACAGGAGGAGGCGCAGGAGGAGAAGGCCACGCTTTGTGAGACACAACAACCCAGGCCTTGCATGAGGACAAAAAGCGTGCGGATAGCATGCTTTGTACCGCCATGTAGTCATAAATGTAATAAAGATAAGAGGTTCAATAAACAGGGACCACGCGGCAACGGTAACCCAGCAGCAGCAGCAGCACACGTGATGGAACAGGAGGAGGCGCAGGAGGAGAAGGCCACGCTTTGTGAGACACAACAACCCAGGCCTTGCATGAGGACAAAAAGCGTGCGGATATAGCAGCAATGCTTTTTGCCGCCATGCAGTCATAAATGTAATACAGATGAGAGGTTCAATAAACAGGGACCGGAAACGCTAAACCATCCCAGATGTTCATCGGTCATGTTACTTGGTTGGGGTCCAGGAGTGTTGCGTAGTCGTTTCCAATCCAGGATTGATTCATTTTAATTTGAGTCAGACGGTCTGCATTTTCTGTGGAGAGGCGGATACGCCGATCTGTGATGATGCCTCCGGCAGCACTGAAACAGCGTTCCGACATAACGCTGGCTGCCGGGCAAGCCAGCACCTCTATTGCGTACATTGCCAGTTCGTGCCAGGTGTCTAGCTTCATGCCCGGTTTCAGGTCCAGCGGTGCCAGCCACAAATCCGTCTGTTCCTTTATTCCCCTCCAAATTTCCTCCCCTGTGTGCTGCTTATCCCCAAGGCAGATCAGCTTCAGCAACGCTTGCTGACGCATGCCAACAGCTGTGCTGCACTGCTTCCACGATCCTACTGCTGCTGGTGCTGGGTTAGCATTTCCGGATGAGGTACAGCTTTGAGATGCGTTGGAGGAGAAGGAGTCAGAGAGGTAGGTGCTGCTGTTGTTATCCAGCTGTTTGCGGCGTGGGCAACACCCGCGCCGTAGCAGGTGAGGAATCGCTGCCAGGCTCCACAAGGTTCACCCAGTGCGCGGTAAGGGAGATGTATCGACCCTGGCCGAACGCACTCGTCCAGGTGTCAGTGGTGAGGTGAACCTTGCAGGCAACGGCATTCTTCAAGCTTCGGGTTATTTAGCTGACCACGTGCTCATGCAACTCAGGCACTGCAGAGCGCGCAAAGTGGTAGCGGCTGGGAACCACGTAACGTGGGATGGCCACTGACATCATGCCCTTGAAGCTGTTTGTCTCCACCACTCGATATGGCAGCATTTCGCAGGCCAGAAGCTTGGCTATGCTGGCTGGCTGTTACTGCCACGGCCCGGGGGTCATTTGCTGGCAATTTCCTCTTGTGCTCAAACATCTCAGAAACAGACAACTCAACCGTAGCGCTGCACACCGAAGGGCTGTTGGTTGTTGTGTTTGATGAACACTGGGAGACCTCAAGAGCACTAGTCCGGAAAGTGACAGTGTCAGCATCGTCTGATGTTTGTGAATGTTGTGAACCACGCAATGGCTGGGCTACTGCTGCTGCTGAGGCGGGTCTGGTGGTGAGTCTGGTGAACCCAAGGGAGGCAGTGTTGCTGGTGGTACCCTGTCCTGCCGCGTTTGCCCACAGAGTGGGATGTTTGGATAGAATGTGGCGGCTCATGCTGGTGGTGGAGAGGTTGTTAATACTTTTCCCCCTGCTCAGGCGGGTCTTGCACACCTTGCAAATCGCCATGGTAACATCCTCAGTGCAGTCTTCAAAGAAAGCCCAGACTTTAACTGGCTGAGGACTCGGACCTCGTGCGTGATGTGCTGGTGCTGCTTAACCCACTGCTGGACGCTTGAGAGGTCATCCAAGTAATTATCTGGTCCTGTTCTTTTGGATCTGTGAGGGTTGTTGTCCTGGACAACATGGGCAGTATTGAGTGGGTTTTCTTGGGTGCTCCCCTGTGGCCTGTACGTGAACCGTCAGGGGAAACACCTCTTCCCTTGCCCCTCCCTCTTTCACCGGATTTCTTCCTCATTTCACTTATCCTTAAAGTACACGCTGACTGGCAGCAGTACAGTGGCAGTACAGAAATGCTATACAGTGGTGGGTGAGCGGTGTACCACTATTGTCAGCAGTGACACAGAGCACAATGCTATACAGTGGCGGGTGAGCGGTGTACTACTGTTCCCAGCAGACACAGAGTGGAAGTAAACACAATGCTATATAGTGTGGCTGAGCCGTGTACACAGAGTGGCATTAAACACAATGCTATATAGTCTGCTATATAGTCACCCCGAACAGGGTGATGTTCTGCAGAACCCAAACAGTGGCAAACACTGTTCGCCCAACACTACTGGGAGGGAACGCAGATTTTAGTACCTAAACACACGATACAACATGTTTTCCGGGGTCGGACTCTGAGGCACATACAGATGGTCCCGATCATCATCCTCATCATACAACTCTTCTCCTGAGTCTGACCCACCCACCACCTCTGCCACCCCAACATCCCCAGACACAGACCCCTCATCGTCCTCAACATTAACTTGGGATGCTGGCCTGAGCCAGACCTCCTCCTCCACATCAGGCCCCATCATCTCCTCAATGGCAGCCCTCATTAATCGCTCTGGCGACGGACTGATGGACACAACGTTCTCCTCCGGGGAGGGCTGCTGCTGACCACTGGCTGCTGGGGTGGATGTTATAGCTTGCGTGGGGCGTTGGCTGTTGCTGTTGTTGGGAGTGCTGCTCACAGCGGAGGTCTCTGGGGAACTCATGTTGAGCTCATATAGTGGTTGACGGTGAGTGGAGTATTACTGATCCCAGCAATATACACACTGACTGGCAGAGTACGCAATGCTATATAGTGTGGCTGAGCGGTGTACACAGAGTGGCAGTAAACACAATGCTATATAGTCTGGCTGAGCGAGCGGTGTACTACTGTTCCCAGCAGAATCAGAGTGGCAGTAAACAATGGTATATAGTCTGGCTGAGCGGTGTACACAGAGTGTCAGTAAACAATGGTATATAGTCTGGCTGAGCGGTGTACACACAATGCTATATAGTCTGCTATATAGTGTCAGTAAACAATGGTATATAGTCTGGCTGAGCGAGCGGTGTACTACTGTTCCCAGCAGAATCAGAGTGGCAGTAAACAATGGTATATAGTCTGGCTGAGCGGTGTACACAGAGTGTCAGTAAACAATGGTATATAGTCTGGCTGAGCGAGCGGTGTACTACTGTTCCCAGCAGAATCAGAGTGGCAGTAAACAATGGTATATAGTCTGGCTGAGCGGTGTACACAGAGTGTCAGTAAACAATGGTATATAGTCTGGCTGAGCGGTGTACACAGAGTGTCAGTAAACAATGGCATATAGTCTGGCTGAGCGGTGTACACACAATGCTATATAGTCTGCTATATAGTGTCAGTAAACAATGGTATATAGTCTGGCTGAGCGAGCGGTGTACTACTGTTCCCAGCAGAATCAGAGTGGCAGTAAACAATGGTATATAGTCTGGCTGAGCGGTGTACACAGAGTGTCAGTAAACAATGGTATATAGTGTGGCTGAGTGGTGTACACAGAGTGTCAGTAAACAATGGTATATAGTCTGGCTGAGCGGTGTACACAGAGTGTCAGTAAACAATGGTATATAGTCTGGCTGAGCGAGCGGTGTACTACTGTTCCCAGCAGAATCAGAGTGGCAGTAAACAATGGTATATAGTCTGGCTGAGCGGTGTACACAGAGTGTCAGTAAACAATGGTATATAGTGTGGCTGAGTGGTGTACACAGAGTGTCAGTAAACAATGGTATATAGTCTGGCTGAGCGGTGTACACAGAGTGGCAGTAAACACAATGCTATATACTCTGGCTGAGCGAGCGGTGTACTACTGTTCCCAGCAGACACAGAACAGTAAACAGAATGCTATATAGTGTGGCTGAGCGAGCGGTGTACCACTATTCCCAGCAGACACAGAACAGTGAACAGAATGCTATATAGTGTGGCTGAGCGAGCGGTGTACCACTATTCCCAGCAGACACAGAACAGTGAACAGAATGCTATATAGTGTGGCTGAGCGAGCGGTGTACTACTGTTCCCAGCAGACACAGAACAGTACACAGAATGCTATATAGTGTGGCTGAACGAGCGGTGTACTACTGTTCCCAGCAGACACAGAACAGTACACAGAATGCTATATAGTGTGGCTGAACGAGCGGTGTACCACTATTCCAAGCAGACACAGAACAGTGAACAGAATGCTATATAGTGT
Source organism: Hyperolius riggenbachi (assembly GCF_040937935.1). Taxonomy (NCBI): domain Eukaryota; kingdom Metazoa; phylum Chordata; class Amphibia; order Anura; family Hyperoliidae; genus Hyperolius; species Hyperolius riggenbachi. The sequence goes on along the minus strand of NC_090657.1, from coordinate 205,462,860 downwards.
GGCTGAGCGAGCGGTGTACCACTATTCCCAGCAGACACAGAGTGGCAGTAAACAGAATGCTATATAGTGTGGCTGAGCGAGGTACACAGAGTGGCAGTAAACAGAATGCTATATAGTGTGGCTGAGCAAGCGGTGTACTACTATTCCCAGCAGACACAGAGTGGCAGTAAACAGAATGCTATATAGTGTGGCTGAGCGAGGTACACAGAGTGGCAGTAAACAGAATGCTGAGCGAGCGGTGTACTACTATTCCCAGCAGCGACACACAATGACTGGGGGGGACCCTGGCTAGCGTGGCTGGAGCGCGAACTACCCTGCCTGCCTACCCAAAGCTAAACCCACAGACAAATGGCGGAGATATGACGTGGTTCGGGTATTTATTTACCCGAACCACGTGACAGTTCGGCCAATCAGAGCGCGTTCGGGTCCGAACCACGTGACCCGTTCGGCCAATCACAGCGCTAGCCGAACGTTCGGGGAACGTTCGGCCATGCGCTCTTAGTTCGGCCATATGGCCGAACGGTTTGGCCGAGCACCGTCAGGTGTTCGGCCGAACTCGAACATCACCCGAACAGGGTGATGTTCTGCAGAACCCGAACAGTGGCGAACACTGTTCGCCCAACACTACACCAGGTCTGGAGGCCTGGTGGCCGTGTGCAGCAGATATGTTTATTCAGGGGGCTGTGCTGTACCTGCACCCTGGAGTTCTGGTCTAGTTGCTCAGCCCCAAATGCACCATGAGACCTGTCCATCCCCTCCACACTCCTGGAGGCTTAGCTATGGTTTTCAGCGCCCGGGGACAAAGACAGTTTTTGTGCTCCCCTCCGGCTAGTCCTGTGCTGTGGTCATGGGTGAAGCTATGACTATGGTAGGATTAGACTGTGAGCTTCTCTGAGGACAGTCAGTGACATGACTATGTACCCTGTAATGTGCTGCAGAAGATGTCAGTGCTATATAAATACATAATAATATGGGAGGACATTAGACTATGACTATGGTAGGATTCGAGTGTGAGCTCCTCTGGGGACAGTCAGTGACATGACTATGTACTCTGTAATGTGCTGCAGGAGATGTCAGTGCTATATAAATACATAATAATAATATGGTAGGACATTAGACTATGACTATGGTAGGATTAGACTGTGAGCTTCTCTGAGGACAGTCAGTGGCATGACTATGTACTCTGTAATGTGCTGCAGAAGATGTCAGTGCTATATAAATACATAACAATATGGTAGGACATTAGACTATGACTATGGTAGGATAGATTGTGAGCTCCTCTGAGGACAGACACTGACATGACTCTGTACTCTGTAAAGTGCTGCAGAAGGTGTCAGTGCTATATAATACATAATAATAATAATATGGTAGGACATTAGACTATGACTATGGTAGGATTAGATTGTGAGCTCCTCTGAGGACAGTCAGTGAAAAGACTAAGTACTCTGTAAAGTGCTGCAGAAGATGTCAGTGCTATATAAATACCTAATAATAATATGGTAGAATTATGTCAGTGCGGCACGAAAATAGCAACAACTGTTGCCTCCATCACATGAAATGCAACTAGAGTTGAGCCGAAATTTTCGTAATTTCGCATTACTATAATTACGCATGCGAAATTTGCGATTACGATGCGAAATTACGGTAGCGTAATTGCCATTAAAATCGTAATTGAAAATACCGTAAGCGTAATTTTCAATGCGTAATTTCGCGTTTTGTTCATGCCGTAATTTTGCATTAAACGCTACCGTAATTTTCGCGTTAAACCGTAACGCTCCGTATAACATAAAAAAGCCGCCGAATTTAAGGGTTAATAGCAAAGCCCCCTTAAATGCTAAGAGCCTCAAATTTGGAGAATATATTAGGGAGATCAGGAGGAATAAGAGGAAAATTTTTTTTTTCAAAAAGACCTTATAGTTTTTGAGAAAATCGATGTTAAAGTTTCAAAGTAAAAATGTATACATTTAAAAACCCGCCGACTTTAACGGTTAATAGCAAAGCCTGCTTAAAGTTTAGGAACACCAAATTCCCAGGGTATATTAAGAGGATCAGTGGGAATAAGAGGAAAAATTTTTTTTTCAAAAAGACCTTATAGTTTTTGAGAAAATCGATTTTTAAGTTTCAAGGGCAAAAATGTCTTTTAAATGCGGAAAATGTCAGTTTTTTTTGCACAGGTAACAATAGTGTATTATTTTCATAGATTCCCCCAAGTGGGAAGAGTTTTACTTACTTCGTTCTGAGTGTGGGAAATATAAAAAAAAACCGACGTGGGGTCCCCCCTCCCAGACCTCTTTAACCCCTTGTCCCCCATGCAGGCTGGAATAGCCAGAATGCGGAGCACCGGCCGCGTGGGGCTCCGCACCCTGACTATACCAGCCCGCATGGTCCATGGATTGGGGGGTCTCGGAAGGGGAGGGGCAGCCAAGCTTTCCCCTCCCCCTCCGAGCCCTTGTCCAATCCAAGGACAAGGGGCTCTTCTCCACCTCCGATGGGCGGTGGAGGTGGAGGCCGCGATTTCCTGGGGGGGGGGGGGGGGACGGGGGTTCATGGTGGAATCTGGGAGTCCCCTTTAAAAAGGGGTCCCCCAGATGCCCACCCCCCCTCCCAGGAGAAATGAGTATAGAGGTACTTGTACCCCTTACCCATTTCCTTTAAGAGTTAAAAGTAAATAAACACACAAACACTTAGAAAAAGTATTTTAATTAAACAAAAAACATAACCACGAAAAAAGTCCTTTAATATTCTTAATTAACCATTAATACTTACCTGTCCCTTTAAATAAATGATCCCTCGCAATATCCTCGGAAATGTTCTATCAGTTACAATGTAACAAAGTTATTACAATGTAACAACTTTGTTACATTGTAACTACGCCGCACCCGACGTCACTCGCCGCTCAGCCGCCGCACGGACCCGACAGAGCTCTCAGCTATATAGCTCAGAGCTCTCTAAGCATCTTTGTAATTGGGCTCCAAGGAGCCCCATTGGTCCTTAGCAGACCAATGGGGTTCCTTCTGATTTGAAGGAACCCCATTGGTCTGCTAAGGACCAATGGGGCTCCTTGGAGCCCAAATTCAAAGATGCTTAGAGAGCTCTGAGCTATATAGCTCAGAGCTCTGTCGGGTCCGTGCAGGACGCTAAGTCCCCGCCGGCTCCGCTGCCCTCCTCGCCTCTCCCACATGTCACCCACATGTGGGTGACATGTGGGTGACAGATGTGGGCGGGGTGGACAGCGGGAGCTGCAGGGACTTAGCGTCCTGCACGGACGCGTAATTGCTGCGGCGGCTGAGCGTCGAGTGACGTCGGGTGCGGCATAGTTACAATGTAACAAAGTTGTTACATTGTAATAACTTTGTTACATTGTAACTGATAGAACATTTCCGAGGATATTGCGTGGGATCATTTATTTAAAGGGACAGGTAAGTATTATTGGTTAATTAAGAATATTAAAGGACTTTTTTCGTGGTTATGTTTTTTGTTCAATTAAAATACTTTTTCTAAGTGTTTGTGTGTTTATTTACTTTTAACTCTTAAAGGAAATGGGTAAGGGGTACAAGTACCTCTATACTCATTTCTCCTGGGAGGGGGGGTGGGCATCTTGGGGACCCCTTTTTAAAGGGGACTCCCAGATTCCACCATGAACCCCCCCCCCCCCCCCGGAAATCGCGGCCTCCACCTCCACCGCCCATCGGAGGTGGAGGAGAGCCCCTTGTCCTTGGATTGGACAAGGGCTCGGAGGGGGAGGGGAAAGCTTGGCTGCCCCTCCCCTTCCGAGACCCCCCGATCCATGGACCATGCGGGCTGGTATAGTCAGGGTGCGGAGCCCCACGCGGCCGGTGCTCCGCATTCTGGCTATCCCAGCCTGCATGGGGGACAAGGGGTTAAAGAGGTCTGGGAGGGGGGACCCCACGTCGTTTTTTTTTTTATATTTCCCACACTCAGAACGAAGTAAGTAAAACTCTTCCCACTTGGGGGAATCTATGAAAATAATACACTATTGTTACCTGTGCAAAAAAAACTGACATTTTCCGCATTTAAAAGACATTTTTGCCCTTGAAACTTAAAAATCGATTTTCTCAAAAACTATAAGGTCTTTTTGAAAAAAAAAAATTTCCTCTTATTCCCACTGATCCTCTTAATATACCCTGGGAATTTGGTGTTCCTAAACTTTAAGCAGGCTTTGCTAATAACCGTTAAAGTCGGCGGGTTTTTAAATGTATACATTTTTACTTTGAAACTTTAACATCGATTTTCTCAAAAACTATAAGGTCTTTTTGACAAAAAAAAATTTCCTCTTATTCCTCCTGATCTCCTTAATATATTCTCCAAATTTGAGGCTCTTAGCATTTAAGGGGGCTTTGCTATTAACCCTTAAAGTTGGCGGCTACCTAACATTGATCCATGCGTCAACTTTTCCGCTTGGGAGCATGGCCATACGCATTAATTTCGTAATACCAAATGTAATGCGAAAATTACGCGAAAATTACGGTTATGCGAAATTTCGCGAAAACCTTCTTCATTACGATTATGTACTTACGGCCATAAACGTAATTACACTAATTACGCGAAATTTCGCGAAATCGTAATTACGTCATTACGCTCATCTCTAAATGCAACAACCGTTGCCTCCGACATATCAAATGCAACAACCATTACCTCCGACACATGAAATGCAACAACCGTTGCCTCCGACACATCAAATGCAACAACCCAACCATTACCTCCAACACATGAAATGCACCAACCGTTAACTCCGGAACACAAAATGCATCAAAAGGTTCCCTCTTACCTCAGAGTCCCCTGGGTATCAACCAAGATAACCCCCCCCCCATGTCTAAAACACACACAGACACACATACCACCCAACTTTTTGAGATAAGAAAGAGGGACACTTAAGCCATGCCCCTGCCACACCCCTGATCACGCCCCACCACAACCCTAGTCATGCATACCATAAAGATTTCATAAGAAAAATATGTTGTTTTATAATTCAAACTACACTGGTCCTTTCTATCATGCCTCATTTTCCTTCATATTAACATTTCGCAATTAGTAATATATCAATTTGAAGGAGGGGAATAAAGTTTAGAGTCGATCAAACACATTTTTTAGTAGAGAAATATATACTTACATAGAAAGAGGGACAAAGTCCTGAAAGAGGGACAAATGAGGAGGAAAGAGGGACAGGGCTCCCAAAGAGGGACAGTTGGGAGCTATGGACACATACCAAGCTATCTAACAACCACCAGGAGACCACAAAACACACACACACACGCACGCACAGACACTGACACACACACAAACATTGACACACGCACGCACAAACATTGACACACGCACAAACACTGACACACGCACACACACACAAACACTGACAGACGCACGCACACACACACACACACACACACACACAAACACTGACACGCACGCACACACACACACACGCACGCACAAACACTGACACACACATGCACGCACAAACACTGACACACACACGCACACACACACGCGCACACACACACACGCACAAATACTGACACGCATGCACAAACACTGACACACACACACGCACAAACACTGACACACGCACACACACACGTGCACGCACAAACACTGAAACACGCACAAACACTGACACGTGCACAAACACTGACACGCACGCACACACACACGCATGCACGCACACACACTGACACACGCACGCATGCACACACGCACGCACGCACGCACAAACACTGATACATGCACACACACATGCACACACACGCACGCACACACGCATGCATGCATGCACAAACACGGACACACGCAACGCACACGCACGCACACATGCACACACACACGCGCGCACACACTGACACGCACACACGCACACACTGACACACACATGCATGCGCGCACACACACACTGGCACACGTAGGCATGCGCACACACACTGACACACACACTCTAACACCCACCAGGAGACCACAAAACACACAGACGCACACACACTGCTTTGCCATCCCTCTGGCAGCCAAAAGTCCTACCTAGGGAAAAGCAGCTGGGGCTACTAACTGCAGGCCAATCATTGGGCCCGGGCGCACAAGTTCAAAGGCGACAGGCGGCAGAAGTTGAAAGGGAGAAGGGGAAGTGCATAAGGGGCAAAGCGCCCTGCAAGAAGTACGTGGCCCCTGTAGCTTGACGGAGTCCCGCGGCGGACATGCTGAGCACTGGACTCGGGGCTGACGTCACAGGCAGTCAGGTACTTTGATTGACAGCAGGCTTAGCCGATGTGCCCGCTGTCTTTATTTTGGTTGCGGAGCTGCCGCCTGGGTCACTGACATGCAGCCAGGAGGACGCACACTGGAGTCGGGACTCGGCCAGAATGGAAGAGCGAGTCTGCTGCAGGCTGCAGCTGCAGGCTGATGCTCTCTCCAGCCCCTCTCAGCTTCACTGCTTGTTCTGGCTCCGCTCGTATGCGAGCGGCCGCCCCGCCAGCTGATCTGCCTGCTACACAGGCAATGCTGACAAACACACAGCAAAGCGGGGCGGCTAGCTTCAGACTAACGGAGCGGCTTTTAGTTATTGCGGGTGACAGGTACAGTTAACCTGTCACCCGCCCCACGGAGTAAGGGAAATTCTGGCGCCCTAGTCCCATGCCTTGGGTGCCTGCCCCTAAATCCGGCCCTGGTCATCATGCCGGTAAGCTATTCCTGTCTTGCTGCCGCTGGCTGCAATTTTGGAGGGAGGGGGAGTGCGGAAGGGGGAGCGTGGAAGAAGGGGGGGCCCTAGGTGAGGGAGGGGAAGGACGCTTCCCCCCCCTCCCCGCCGCTCTGTGTGCCCAATTTCCCCTCTTCCTGCACTGTGGGACACCTGTGACCTGTGACCTGCGGCCTGCCTACCTAAACTGGGGGGGCTCCAGTTGAGGGAGGGGGGAAGCTTCCCCGCCGCTCTGTGTGCCCACTGCCCCGCCCCCCCCTACCAAGCTGGGGGGAGAACTTAGACCTACCTAACTGGGGACACCTGTGACCTTCCTACCTAAACTGGGGGGGGGGCTCCAGGTGAGGGAGGGGGGGGGAGGGGGCTTCCCCCCCTCCCCGCCGCTCTGTGCCCACTGCACCCCCTTCCAGCATGGGGGCCCCCACTAACAGGGGACCTGACTTTGTGGGGATATCTGCTGCCAATCTAATTGTATTTTGTGGGGATATCTGCTGCCAAACTGATTGTATTTTGTGGGGATATCCGCTGCCAATCTATGTGCATTTCGTGGGGATATCTGCCGCCAATCTAATTGCATTTTGTGGGGATATCTGCCGCCAATTTGATTGCATTTTGTGAGGATATCTGCCGCCAATCTATTTGCATTTTGTGGGGATATCTGATGCCAATTTGATTGCATTTTGTGGGGATATCTGCCGCCAATCTATTTGCATTTTGTGGGGATATCTGCCGCCAATTTGATTGCATTTTGTGGGGATATCTGCCGCCAATCTATTTGCATTTTGTGGGGATATCTGCCGCCAATTTGATTGCATTTTGTGGGGATATCTGCCGCCAATCTATTTGCATTTTGTGGGGATATCTGCCGCCAATTTGATTGCATTTTGTGGGGATATCTGCCGCCAATCTATTTGCATTTTGTGGGGATATCTGCCGCCAATTTGATTGCATTTTGTGGGGATATCTGCCGCCAATCTATTTGGATTTTGTGGGGATATCTGCAGCCAATTTGATTGCATTTTGTGGGGATATCTGCCGCCAATCTATTTGCATTTTGTGGGGATATCTGCCGCCAATTTGATTGCATTTTGTGGGGATATCTGCCGCCAATCTATTTGCATTTTGTGGGGATATCTGCTGCCAATCTATTTGCATTTTGTAGGGATATCTGCTGCCAATTTGATTGCATTTTGTGGGGATATCTGCCACCAATCTGATTGTATTTTGTTGGGAAATCTGCCGCCAATTTGATTGCATTTAGTGGGAATATCTGCCGCCAATCTATTTGCATTTTGTGGGGATATCTGCTGCCAATTTGTTTGCATTTTGTGGGGATATCTGCCACCAATCTGATTGCATTTTGTCGGAAAATCTGCTGCCATTTGAATACTTGATGAATTATCATGAGGCATGTAACTACTTGATTATTTTATCTAAAATGTATCTGGTCGGACCTAATCTCTGTGAATAAAACCGCTACTTTTTTGTGTGGGTTTTTTTTTTAAAGTCTGCCCATGACCCATCATGACCACGCCCATGTTCCAGTGCATGGTGACACTCATTTATTTTTGCTGCGGTGAGGGAGGGGAAGGACGCTTCCCCCCCCCTCCCCGCTGCTCTGTGTGCCCAATTTCCCCTCTTCCTGCGCTGTGGGACACCTGTGACCTGTGACCTGCGCCTGCGGCCTGCCTACCTAAACTGGGGGGGCTCCAGGTGAGGGAGGGGGGGAAGCTTCCCCGCCGCTCTGTGTGCCCACTGCCCCGGCCCCCCCTACCAAGCTGGAGGGAGAACTTAGACCTACCTAACTGGGGACACCTGTGACCTTCCTACCTAAACTGGGGGGGGGGGGCTCCAGGTGAGGGAGGGGGAGCTCCAGGTGAGGGAGGGGGGGGGGGAGGGGGGGGAGGCATCCCCCCCTCCCTGCCGCTCTGTGCCCACTGCACCCCCTTCCAGCATGGGGGCCCCCACTAACAGGGGACCTGACTTTGTGGGGATATCTGCTGCCAATCTAATTGTATTTTGTGGGGATATCTGCTGCCAAACTGATTGTATTTTGTGGGGATATCCGCTGCCAATCTAATTGCATTTCGTGGGGATATCTGCCGCCAATCTAATTGCATTTTGTGGGGATATCTGCCGCCAATTTGACTGCATTTTGTGAGGATATCTGCCGCCAATCTATTTGCATTTTGTGGGGATAATTGATGCCAATTTGATTGCATTTTGTGGGGATATCTGCCGCCAATCTATTTGCATTTTGTGGGGATATCTGCCGCCAATTTGATTGCATTTTGTGGGGATATCTGCCACCAATCTATTTGCATTTTGTGGGGATATCTGCCGCCAATTTGATTGCATTTTGTGGGGATATCTGCCGCCAATCTATTTGGATTTTGTGGGGATATCTGCAGCCAATTTGATTGCATTTTGTGGGGATATCTGCCGCCAATCTATTTGCATTTTGTGGGGATATCTGCCGCCAATTTGATTGCATTTTGTGGGGATATCTGCCGCCAATCTATTTGCATTTTGTGGGGATATCTGCCGCCAATTTGATTGCATTTTGTGGGGATATCTGCCGCCAATCTATTTGGATTTTGTGGGGATATCTGCAGCCAATTTGATTGCATTTTGTGGGGATATCTGCCGCCAATCTATTTGCATTTTGTAGGGATATCTGCCGCCAATTTGATTGCATTTTGTGGGGATATCTGCCGCCAATCTATTTGCATTTTGTGGGGATATCTGCTGCCAATCTATTTGCATTTTGTAGGGATATCTGCTGCCAATTTGATTGCATTTTGTGGGGATATCTGCCACCAATCTGATTGTATTTTGTTGGGAAATCTGCCGCCAATTTGATTGCATTTTGTGGGAATATCTGCCGCCAATCTATTTGCATTTTGTGGGGATATCTGCTGCCAATTTGTTTGCATTTTGTGGGGATATCTGCCACCAATCTGATTGCATTTTGTCGGAAAATCTGCTGCCATTTGAATACTTGATGAATTATCATGAGGCATGTAACTACTTGATTATTTTATCTAAAATGTATCTGGTCGGACCTAATCTCTGTGAATAAAACCGCTACTTTTTTTTGTGTTTTTTTTTTTAAAAGTCTGCCCATGACCCATCATGACCACGCCCATGTTCCAGTGCATGGTGACACTCATTTATTTTTGCTGCGGTGAGGGAGGGGAAGGACGCTCCCCCCCCCTCCCCGCTGCTCTGTGTGCCCAATTTCCCCTCTTCCTGCGCTGTGGGACACCTGTGACCTGCGCCTGCGGCCTGCCTACCTAAACTGGGGGGGCTCCAGGTGAGGGAGGGGGGGAAGCTTCCCCGCCGCTCTGTGTGCCCACTGCCCCGGCCCCCCCTACCAAGCTGGGGGGAGAACTTAGACCTACCTAACTGGGGACACCTGTGACCTTCCTACCTAAACTGGGGGGGGGGGGGCTCCAGGTGAGGGAGGGGGAGCTCCAGGTGAGGGAGGGGGGGGAGGGGGGGAGGCATCCCCCCCTTCCCGCCGCTCTGTGCCCACTGCACCCCCTTCCAGCATGGGGGCCCCCACTAACAGGGGACCTGACTTTGTGGGGATATCTGCTGCCAATCTAATTGTATTTTGTGGGGATATCTGCTGCCAAACTGATTGTATTTTGTGGGGATATCCGCTGCCAATCTATGTGCATTTCGTGGGGATATCTGCCGCCAATCTAATTGCATTTTGTGGGGATATCTGCCGCCAATTTGATTGCATTTTGTGAGGATATCTGCCGCCAATCTATTTGCATTTTGTGGGGATATCTGATGCCAATTTGATTGCATTTTGTGGGGATATCTGCCGCCAATCTATTTGCATTTTGTGGGGATATCTGCCGCCAATTTGATTGCATTTTGTGGGGATATCTGCCGCCAATCTATTTGCATTTTGTGGGGATATCTGCCGCCAATTTGATTGCATTTTGTGGGGATATCTGCCGCCAATCTATTTGGATTTTGTGGGGATATCTGCAGCCAATTTGATTGCATTTTGTGGGGATATCTGCCGCCAATTTGATTGCATTTTGTGGGGATATCTGCCGCCAATCTATTTGGATTTTGTGGGGATATCTGCAGCCAATTTGATTGCATTTTGTGGGCTGAAACTTCCTCGGTGGGCCCTTAGTGTCCCAGTCCGACCCTGTGTATTGCACAACCCATCAAAATTGGACCTGAGCAAAAGATATGACACTTGGCAAAACAGTCTTTCCAAATCCCTGCACCAATAAGCTTGAATCTGTCAAATTGTCATTCAGACGTGTGCACTGCTAATTCACAGAAGAAAAGCAAATCAATATCCAGTTTTCAAGAAAAAAGCAGATTGCGTGCACCTTCCGTCTTTATATTGTGGTTTAATAGCAAAAAATGACAGTCTATTCCAATATGCAAGCAAAATCACATTTCCGTCAAACAATGACTTTACATGGTGAGGCAAGTGATGCCAGGCAAATCTTATGTGACCAGCGGTGACAGGGTGGCTGGTGCTGGAGGTGGGTGTCAGGCTGAGAGCACCCACCCACAGTTTTCTGCCACACATAGTTGTCCTATGGACAGATTCCTCCACCTGAGCTGTAGATCTCTGCAGTTCGTCCAGAGTCACCACGGGCCTCTTGACTGCATTTCTGATCAGCGCTCTTCTTGTTCGGCCTGTGAGTTTAGGTGGACGGCCTTGTCTTGGTAGGTTTACAGTTGTACCATACTCCTTCCATTTCTGAATGATCGCTTGAACAGTGCTCCGTGGGATGTTCAAGGCTTTGGAAATCTTTTTGTAGCCCAAGCCTGCTTTAAATTTCTCAATAACTTTATCCCTGACCTGTCTGATGTGTTCTTTGGACTTCATGGTGTTGTTGCTACCAATATTCTCTTAGACAACCTCTGAGGCTGTCACAGAGCAGCTGTATTTGTACTGACATTAGATTACACACAGGTTCACTCTATTTAGTCATTAGCACTCATCAGGCAATGTCTATAGGCAACTGACTGCACTCAGACCAAAGGAGGCCAAATAATTACACACACCCCACTTTGCAGTTATTTATTTGTAAAACAACGTTTGGAGTCATGTATGATTTTCATTCCACTTCTCACGTGTACACCACTTTGTGTTGGTCTTTCACGTGGAATTCCAATAAAATTACTGTTGGTGGCAGTAATATGACAAAATGTGGAAAACTTCAAGGGGGCTGAATACTTTTGCAAGCCACTGTACATCAATCAGGGAGTGTAATTAGAGTACTGCTTCACACTGACACTGCCCCAGTAGTTAGCTAGGCATAGGTAGGTGTTCCCGTATAGATAGGTGGGTGCCCCAGTAGTTAGCTAGGCATAGGTAGGTGTCCCAGTATAGGTAGGTAGGTGCCCCAGTAGTTAGCTAGGCATAGGTAGGTGTTCCCGTATAGGTAGGTGGGTGCCACAGTAGTTAGCTAGGCATAGGTAGGTGTTCCCGTATAGGTAGGTAGGTGCCCCAGTAGTTAGCCAGGCATAGGTAGGTGTTCCCTTATAGGTAGGTGGGTGCCCCAGTAGTTAGCCAGGCATAGGTAGGTGTTCCCGTATAGGTAGGTGGGTGCCCCAGTAGTTAGCTAGGCATACGTAGGTGACCCAGTATAAGTAGGTAGGTGCCCCAGTAGTTAGCTAGGCATAGGTAGGTGTTCCCGTATAGGTAGGTGGGTGCCATAGTAGTTAGCTAGGCATAGGTAGGTGTTCCCGTATAGGTAGGTAGGTGCCCTAGTAGTTAGCCAGGCATAGGTAGGTGTTCCCGTATAGGTAGTTGGTTCCCTTAGTAGTTATCTAGGCATAGGTAGGTGTTCCCGTATAGGTAGGTGGGTGCCCCAGTAGTTAGCTAGGCATAGGTAGGTGACCCAGTATAAGTAGGTAGGTGCCCCAGTAGTTAGCTAGGCATAGGTAGGTGTTCCCGTATAGGTAGGTAGGTGCCCCAGTAGTTAGCTAGGCATACGTAGGTGTCCCAGTATAGGTAGGTAGGTGCCCCAGTAGTTAGCTAGGCATAGGTAGGTGTTCCCGTATAGGTAGGTAGGTGCCCCAGTCGTTAGCTAGGCATAGGTAGGTGTTCCCGTGTAGGTAGGTAGGTGCCCCAGTAGTTAACTAGGCATACGTAGGTGTTCCCGTATAGGTAGGTAGGTGCCCCAGTAGTTAGCTAGGCATAGGTAGGTGTTCCCGTATAGGTAGGTGGGTGCCCCAGTAGTTAGCTAGGCATACGTAGGTGTTCCTGTATAGGTAGGTGGGTGCCCCAGTAGTTAGCTAGGCATAGGTAGGTGTTCCCTTATAGGTAGGTGGGTGCCCCAGTAGTTAGCTAGGCATAGGTAGGTGTTCCCGTATAGGTAGGTAGGTGCCCCAGTAGTTAGCCAGGCATAGGTAGGTGTTCCCGTATAGGTAGGTGGGTGCCCCAGTAGTTAGCTAGGCATAGGTAGGTGTTCCCGTATAGGTAGGTAGGTGCCCCAGTAGTTAGCTAGGCATACGTAGGTGTCCCAGTATAGGTAGGTAGGTGCCCCAGTAGTTAGCTAGGCATAGGTAGGTGTTCCCGTATAGGTAGGTGGGTGCCCCAGTAGTTAACTAGGCATAGGTAGGTGTCCCAGTATAGGTAGGTAGGTGCCCCAGTAGTTAGCTAGGCATAAGTAGGTGTCCCAGTATAGGTAGGTGGGTGCCCCAGTAGTTAGCTAGGCATAGGTAGGTGTTCCTGTATAGGTAGGTGGGTGCCCCAGTAGTTAGCTAGGCATAGGTAGGTGTTTCCGTATAGGTAGGTGAGTGCCCCAGTAGTTAGCTAGGCATAGGTAGGTGTCCCAGTATAGGTAGGTAGGTGCCCCAGTAGTTAGCTAGGCATAGGTAGGTGTTCCCGTATAGGTAGGTGGGTGCCCCAGTAGTTAGCTAGGCATAGGTAGCTGTTCCCGTATAGGTAGGTGGGTGCCCCAGTAGTTAGCTAGGCATAGGTAGGTGTTCCCGTATAGGTAGGTAGGTGCCCCAGTCGTTAGCTAGGCATATGTAGGTGTTCCCGTATAGGTAGGTAGGTGCCCCAGTAGTTAGCTAGGCATAGGTAGGTGTTCCCGTATAGGTAGGTGGGTGCCCCAGTAGTTAGCTAGGCATACGTAGGTGTTCCTGTATAGGTAGGTGGGTGCCCCAGTAGTTAGCTAGGCATATGTAGGTGTTCCTGTATAGGTAGGTAGGTGCCCCAGTCGTTAGCTAGGCATAGGTAGGTGTTCCCGTATAGGTAGGTGAGTGCCCCAGTAGTTAGCTAGGCATAGGTAGGTGTCCCAGTATAGATAGTTAGACAGGGCCAGGCACAGTATAGCAATTACCAAGGTCCAGCTGCAACAGATGGGGCTGTATAATGCAGTGTCAGTGGGCAACACAACAAAAACAAGATTAGCTCTCAAAAGAGCTGTTGTAGGGGTGCTATTTTAGCAATAAGAATCAGCAAGGATCAAGCTAACAAGCCTACAAGAGCCTAACTAAGCTTTCCCTATGACAGAGTCTACAGCCGCTGTCCCTTCTCTATTTACTGCAGGCACACGAGTGAGTCCAAAGCCTGACGCTTCCTGCCTTTTAAAAGAGGGGGAGTGGCTCCAGGAGAGAGTGTAGCCTGATTGGCTACAATGTGCCTGCTGACTGTGATGTAGAGGGTCAAAGTTGACCCTAATGGTGCATTATGGGGGCGAACCGAACATCCGCAAACTTTGTGGTTCTCCGCGAACACGAACCATCGGAAGTTCACCCGGAACCGTTCGGGCCATCTCTAGAGACGAAGCATCCTCATGTATTTTACCATGTATATTAGTGGGAACATGAGAGAAAACACCTACCCTGCTCTCTGTTTCATTATTTAATGTTCAGATTGCTTCTTATCAGCCCAGATAAAATCCCCGACTGAGCATTCAGTCTTGCTTTGCTATAATGACTCAGCTATAATGATTGCTGAGCAGAGCCACAAGGGGGCAGGTTTGGACTTGAAAAGACAGCACAGAAGACAGACTCAGCTATAATGATTCCTGAGCAAAGCCAGACTGAAGCTCAGTCGGGGATTTTATCAGGGCTGATAAAAAGCAGGCAGAGCAGTGAAGAATGAAACAGAAAGCAGAGTATTTGTTTTCTCTAATGTTCCCACTGAAACAAAATGGTAAAATACATGAGTGTGCTTCGTCTCTGGTTCCCTTTAATCTGGATGTCTGTGTCCCGCCTATTGTAGTGGAACGCAGAGTGACCAAGCTTCCAGAGGGTTGCTAAAGGGCTGTCGCTAGCTCCGTCTCAGTGCCCACCACCCCACCTCCAGCACCCACAGCTGCCATAGCAGTCTGCACCCATGACATGGGCTATGAGCGATTCACCTGATAAAATGTACTGATACAATGGATGATGCAATGAACACTCTTTTGCACAAGGACGGATGGTGCACATGCCTTTGCCTCTTCCATAGAGATTGATGATGTTTCTTTCTTCGCAAGATTGATTCACGGAGCACATGTCCTGCATCTGCTTCGGGAATTGCTGCAGCAGTCTTGAGAACTTTGTTTTTTCATATACTATCTTGCCAGAAATTCCCATTTCTCATAAGGGAGTGCCGAACACACCTATCTCTTTAACTGGAGACCCAGTCCTCTCCCGTGGCACACATCCAGACCCCCATGGCACTCCCTACTCACTCATTCCTTGCCCACCGCACCTACATGCACCCAGTACTCATTCAGTAATCACTTGGCCTGTACCCAGCATTCACATGGATCCCTGTACCAATTAGCACTCACATGGCACCTACTATTGTTTATCACCATCTGCTACTCATTCAGTACCCAATACTGTTTAGCACCCACTGCAAATGAACACTCAATACGAATAAGACCTTGGTAACCACTGCAGCTTGACAGATTGTAGTTTGGCACCTCAACACCCACTACAAATTAGCACAAACTGGACCTTTGCTTCTTACCACCCACTGCATCTGGCCACCCACTGCAATTTTGCACCTACTTATATTTAGCAACCACTGCATATAGGCATCCACTTCTTATTTGCCTAAAAAGAAGCTTGGGTGCTCATCAAGAGGGACAGAGGTCCCAGTAATGATAGGTGAATCGGTGGCTACATCCGGCTCCAATGTGCCCACTCTTATTGTGGGCTCTTATGACTGCTGATTTGAGCAGTGATGGTTTTGATGGTGGAGCCAAAAGACTTGGTTGGAAGGAGACACAAAGTCTGCCTGATACTGCTAAAAAGAAAGGAAGAGGGGAGAGGCTAAGACTGCCTAATACATAGTTACATAGTTACATAGTTATTTTGGTTGAAAAAAGACATACGTCCATCGAGTTCAACCAGTATAAAGTACAACACCAGCCTGCTCCCTCACATATCCCTGTTGATCCAGGGGAAGGCGAAAAAACCCTTACAAGGCATGGTCCAATTAGCCCCAAAAGGGAAAAATTCCTTCCCGACTCCAGATGGCAATCAGATAAAATCCCTGGATCAACATCATTAGGCATTACCTAGTAATTGTAGCCATGGATGTCATTCAACGCAAGGAAAGCATCTAAGCCCCCTTTAAATGCAGGTATAGAGTTTGCCATAACTACTTCCTGTGGCAATGCATTCCACATCTTAATCACTCTTACTGTAAAGAACCCTTTCCTAAATAAATGGCTAAAACGTTTTTCCTCCATGCGCAGATCATGTCTTCTAGTCCTTTGAGAAGGCCTAGGGACAAAAAGCTCATCCGCCAAGCTATTATATTGCCCTCTGATGTATTTATACATGTTAATTAAATCTCCTCTAAGGCGTCTTTTCTCTAGACTAAATAAACCCAGTTTATCTAACCTTTCTTGGTAAGCGAGACCTTCCATCCCACGTATCAATTTTGTTGCTCGTCTCTGCACCTGCTCTAAAACTGCAATATCTTTTTTGTAATGTGGTGCCCAGAACTGAATTCCATATTCCAGATGTGGCCTTACTAGAGAGTTAAACAGGGGCAATATTATGCTCGCATCTCGAGTTTTTATTTCCCTTTTAATGCATCCCAAAATTTTACTGCTTTCTAGAGAGGGGGTTTTACATACACAATTTAGCAGGATTGATTGATTAGGGCCCCTTTTTCAAAATTGAGCACTACACCCTTGAGGATCCCCTGCACAGCCCCTACTAACAACCAGGTTACTTTCCGGGAGTGAGTTTGTTAGTTGAGTCATGTGTTATGCATAGGGAAATATAAATACATAATTTACTTGGATTCAATTCTGGATTTTGACAGAGTATAACCTATGTTTTTTTGGTTGTTTTCAACATGCTTTTAATTTGTTCTAAACTACTTATAAAAGTTTATACAATACTGTATAGTTAGCCAGCTATAGATCCCCCCAGTATAGGTAGCCATTATAATTGCCCCCAGTATAGGTTAGCTAGGTGGGTGCCTCTGATACAGGTAGCCAGTATAGTTGCCACCAGTATAGGTTAGATAGGTAGGAGCCCCTAGTATAGGTTAGATAGATAGGTGCCCCCAGTATAGGTTAGATAGGTAGGTGCCCCCAGTATAGGTTAGATAGGTAGGTGCCCCAGTATAGGTTAGATAGGTAGGTGCCCACAGTATAGGTTAGAAAGGTAGGTGCCCATACTATAGGTTAGATAGGTAGGTGCCCACAGTATAGGTTAGAAAGGTAGGTGCCCCTAGTATAGGTTAGATAGGTAGGTGCCCCCAGTGTAGGTTAGATAGGTAGGTGCCCAAATTATATGTAAGATAGGTAGGTGCCTGCATTATACATTAGATAGGTAGGTGCCCCCAGTATAGGTTATATAGGTAGATTCCCGCAGTATAGTTTAGATAGGTAGGAGCCCACAGCATAGGTTAGATAGGTAGGTGTCCCCATTATAGATTAGCTAGGTAGGTGTCCGCATTATAGGTTAGATAGATAGGAGCCCCTAGTATAGGTTAGATAGGTAGGTTCCCCCAGTATAGGTTAGATAGGTAGGTGCCCACAGTATAGGTTAAATAGGTAGGTGCCTAAATTATACATTAGATAGGTAGGTGCCCCCAGTATAGGTTGTATATTTAGATTCCCGCAGTATAGTTTAGATAGGTAGGAGCCCCCAGTATAGGTTAGATAGGTAGGTGTCCCCAGTATAGGTAGGTGTCTGCAGTATAGTTTAGATAGGTAGGTGTCGGCAGTATAGTTTAGATAGGTAGGAGCCCCGAGTATATAGGTAAGATAGGTAGGTGCCCGCAGTATAGGTTAGATAGGTAGGAGCCCCCAGTATAGGTTAGATAGATAGGAGCCCCCAGTATAGGTTAGATAGGTAGGTGCCCCCAGTATAGGTTAGATAGGTAGGTGCCCGTAGTATAGGTTAAATAGGTATGAGCCCCCAGTATAGGTTAGATAGGTAGGAGCCAGGGCCGGCGCTACCATAGAGGCAAAGGAGGCAACTGCCCCAGGGCCCCAGAGCCTGTAGGGGCCCCCAGTGGCTACAAGAGGAAAAAACATTTTCAAAAAGACCTTATAGTTTTTGAGAAAATTGATTTTAAAGTTTCAAAGGAAAAAAAATACACATTTAAAAACCCACCGACTTTAACGGTTAATAGCAAATCCACCTTAAATGATAGAAACCTTAAATTTGCAGGATATATTAAGGAGATCATTGGGAATAAAAGGAAAAAACAATTTTTCAAAAAGACCTTATAGTTTTTGAGAAAATCGATTTTAAAGTTTCGAAGGAAAAAAGTATACTTTTAAATGCGGTAAATGTCACTTTTAGTAGTGTAATTTTAAATGCATCAAAAGAAAGAGCAATACATTTGGTGATGGGGTTTCCAGGGGGTCCATACTCAGCCGCATCGTTTTGGCCAGGGATCCCTATACAGCCGCAATATGGCTGTATGGAGATCCCTGGCATTTCTTCCTATTTTCCCAATTTTTTTATGTTTAGAGTGTGGGAATTTTTTTTTTTTAAATTATGTGGGGTCCCCCCTCCTGAAACTTTTTAACCCCTTGTCCCCCATGCAGGCTGGGATAGCCAGAATGTGGAGCTACGACCGATTGGGGCTTTACACCCTGACTATACCAGCTGCAAAAAAGGTCCCTTAATGCAGATTTTTGTTCTGGGGTATGTGTTGGGGGGCCCCCCAGGTTTATTTTGCCCTGGGGCCCCATTGTTGCTTAAACCGACCCTGGTAGGAGCCCCCAGTATAAGTTAGATAGGTAGGGGCCCGCAGTACAGGTTAGATAGGTAGGTGCCCGCAGTATAGGTTAGATAGGTAGGAGCCCCCAGTATAAGTTAGATAGGTAGGTGCTCGCAGTATAGGTTAGATAGGTAGGAGCCCCCAGTATAAGTTAGATAGGTAGGTGCCTACAGTAAAGGTTAGATAGGTAGGTGCCTGCAGCATAGGTTAGATAGGTAGGAGCTCCCAGTATAGGTTAGATAGGTAGGGGCCCCCAGTATAGGTTAGATACAGTGGAATGCGAAAGTTTGGGCAATCTTGGTAATCGTCATGATTTTCCTGTATAAATTGTTGGTTGTTAGGATGTAAAATGTCAGTTAAATATATCATACAGGAGACACACACAGTGATATTTAAGAAGTGAAATTATGTTTATTGAATTAACAGAAAGCGTGCAACCATTGTTTAAACAAAATTAGGCAGGTGCATACATTTGGGCACCACAAAGAAGAAATGAAATCAATATTTATTTGATCCTCCTTTTGCAGAAATTACAGCCTCTAAATGCTTCCTGTAGGTTCCAATGAGAGTATGGATTCTGGTTGAAGGTATTTTGGAAAATTCCTCCTTACAAAACATCTCTAGTTCTTTCACGTTTAATGGCTTCATAGCATGGACAACTCTCTTAAACTCACACCACAGATTTTCAATTATATTCAGGTCTGGGGACTGAGATGGCCATTCCAGAAAGTTGTACTTGTTTCTCTGCATGAATGCCTTAGTGGATTTTGAGCAGTGTTTAGGGTCGTTGTCTTGTTGAAAGATCCAGCCACGGCGCAGCTTAAGTATTGTCACTGATTGTCACTGATTCCTGTACATTGGTCTCCAGAATCTGCTGATACTGAGTGGAATCCAAGCGTCCTTTAACTTTGACAAGATTCTCGGTCCCTGCACTAGCCACACAGCCCCACAGCATGATGGAACCACCACCCTATTTTACTGTAAGTAGCAGGCATTTTTATTGGAATGCTGTGTTCTTTTTCCTCCATGCATAACGCCCCTTGTTATGCCCGAATAACTCAATTTTAGTTTCATCAGTCCACAGCACCTTATTCCAAAATGAAGCTGGCTTGTCCAAATGTGCATACCTCAAGCGACACTGTTTATGCTGCGGCTGCGGGCGGAGAAAAGGCTTCCTCTGCATCACTCTCACATACAGCATCTCCTTGTGTAAAGTGTGCCGAATGGTTGAACGATGCACAATGACTCCATCTGCAGCAAGATGATGTTGTAGGTCTTTGTTGTTGGTCTGTGGGTTGACTCTGACTGTTCTTACCATTCGTCGCTTCTGTCTATTTTTCTTTGTCTGCCACTTTGAGCCTTAACTTGAACTTGATACGTTCCTAACTGTGGAAACAGACAGCTGAAATCTATGAGACATCTTTCTGTATACTTCCTCTAAACCATGATGGTGAACAAACTTTGTCTTTAGGTCATTTGTGAGTTGTTTTGAGACCCCCATGTTGCTACACTTCAGATAAAATTAAAAGAGGAGGGAAACTTACAATTATTAACCCCCTTAAAGAGAGACTGAAGCGAATTAATTTTGCCCTTTTTACCTTATAATTCGCTTCAGTACTCTCAGCACAAGTAATCCGCTGCATTCCCGCCACTAAACGAGCGCTTTAGACCCCCAAATCCCCGGGGGGCAATCTGGCCGGTATTTCCTGAAAGAGGCAGAGCTTTCAGCTTCAGCTCTGCCTCTTCTGATCGCCACCTCTCCCGCCCCTCTCACTCTTCCTTCATAGAGAGGGGCAGGGAGAGGCAGAGATCCGCTTGTCGATTGACGTCAGGAGAGGCAGAGCTGCGGCTGAAAGCTCTGCCTCTCAGCGCAGCAAAATCAACGACCAAGTTGGTCGTGGATGTTTGCTCAGCGATTTGGGGGGTCTAAACCCCTCGTTTTGCGGCGGGGATGCAACAGTTTACTTGTGCTGAGACTGCTGAAGTGTATAATAAGGTAAAAAGGGAGAAATTTATTCGCTTCAGTGTCTCTCTAAATACTCTTTCTCATAATTTGATTCACCTGTGTAGGTAGGTCAGGGGTCACTGAGCTTACCAAGCCAATTTGAGTTCCAATAATTAGTTCTAAAGGTTTTGGAATCAAAATGACAACAGTGCCCAAATTTATGCACCTGCCTAATTTTATTTAAACAATTATTGCGCACTTTCTGTAAATCTAATAAACTTCATTTCACTTCTCAAATATCAGTGTGTGTGTCTCCTATATGATATATTTAACTTTTTTATCGTAACAACCAACGATTTACATAGGAAAATCATGACGATTAACAGGGTTTCCCAAACTTTCGCATTCCACTGTAGGTAGGTGCCCACAGTATAGGTTAGATAGGTAGGTGCCCGCAATATATGTTAGATGGGTACGTGCTCCCCCATAGGTGATGGAGGAGGGAGTCACACTGAGACTTAGCCGCATGGAGGGGGGCCCGACTCTCACCCCCCATTTCCTCTCCCAGGGGCTCCTCTCCGTGCTCCCACGTCTATGCAGAGTTAGTTAAGAAAAGCTGGTATGCAGAAATCACCTTCCTCCTCATTCCAATCGCTGCTACTCACTTGCCGCTGATCTCTGTTTGCATAGCTGCTGATATACACTCTACTTCCTGCTTAACAGGAAGTAGAGTGTATATTAGTGGCTATGCAGATGGAGACCAGCGGCAAGTGAGTGGTGGTGCTTGGAACGAGGAGGAAGGTAAGTTGCGCATACCAGCTTCCCTGAGCTAACTCTGCATAAAGGGGGAGCACAGAGGGAGCCTCGGGGAGAGGAAGGGTGGGAGAAGTCGGGCTCCCCTCCACGCGGCTAAGTCTAAGTGTGGCCGTGGCTCCCCATACTGAGACTTAGCCACGTGGATGGGGGCTCCCCTCCATGTTACCCCTCTATGCAGAGTTAGAGCATGGAAGATGGTATGCACAACTCACCTTCATCCTCGTTCCAATCGCTGCCACTCACCTACCGCTGATCTCCATCTGCATAGCCTTTGATATACACTCTACTTCCTACTTAACAGGAAGTAGAGTCAGGGGAGGACTGGGACCTTTTGGTCTGGGAGGAAAAACAAACTAGAGGTCCGTTATCATGGCAGCCCCAGCCCAAATGACGTCACACATGCACCCCACATCGTATATGCCAGTAGTCACGTGGAGCGCCAATGCGGAAATACAGCAAGGACACTCTAGGGACAGTGTGACAAGTAAAGTACAGGCACCGGGGGGCACATAATACATTTTGAGGGACAACGGCCGGGGTTTAGGCCATGTCTAACATTCGTGGTTATCGCACACCGTGATTATCGTACCTGACAACCACATTGGCCCAAAATTAACCAACATTTCAGATCGATACATTCAACCAATTTCCACCCACATTTTTTATCCGATTCGATAATATCAAACAGTTGATCGGCTGTCAAGTCAACAGATGCATGGCCACTTTAATTCCCCAAGGCTCATTCCTCCCCCCCCCCCCCCCCCACTTATGTCCTTCCTTTCGCCACCATCTCTACTATTCCCTCAAACAAGCCCCTCTTCCATCTCGGATGTCCCCTCCCCCTTTACCAGACCACCATCTTTCTCAGTCAGGTAACATCTTTACTGACCTCCCTCCTGGCACCATGTTCCCTGCCTCGCTAATGCTAATTTCCAAAGTTTTAGTACCCCTCCTTCCATCACTTTTTTTTCACTCCCCCCCTCCCCCCCAACATTCATGCCTTGCTTACCTGCTTTTTATTGGTGGTCAGTGGCAGTGCATCTCTGCCTGCCCACGACCCACTTTACTATAGTATAAAACCCTACAGGCCACATCCATACTCAGTACTGACAGGTGGAAAAGTCATTATGATTCGATCATAGTGAAAGAATCTGTCAGTAACAATTGATGTATGTATGGCCTGCTTTAGTTTATGGTTTACTAATAACAAGAATAGAAAGAGAAGGGGCCATAGCAGCAATAATAAGCTGCACGGGGCACGTAATGGTAATTCAGGGCTCAGGTGATCGCCGTACCCCAAATTACACCTCCTTCTGAGTTACAACGACTCGAGGGGGAATAGTATTTAAAGACTCTGTAACATCAAAAAAGTCCCCTGGGGGGTACTCACCTCGGGTGGGGGAAGCCTCAGGATCCTAATGAGGCTACCCACGCCGTCCTCTGTCCCACGGGGGTCTCGCTGCAGCCCTCCGAACAGCCGGCGACAGGCCCGACTGTTCAATTCAATATTTACCTTTGCAGGCTCCAGCGGGGGCGCTGTGGCTGCTTTCGCTCCGAAGAAGGCCGAAATACCCGATCTCAGTCGGGTCCGCTCTACTGCGCAGGCGCCGGAGACTTGCGCCTGCACAGTAGAGCGGACCCGACGGCGATCGGGTATTTCCGCCTCCTTCGGAGCCGACAGCCACCAGAGCGCCTGCGCAGGAGCCAGGAAGGTAAATATTACGTCACCGCTGTACGGAGGGCTACAGCGAGACCCCCGAGGGACGGCAGACGGCGTGGGAAGCCTCATTAGGATCCTGAGGCTTCCCCCATCCGAGGTGAGTACCCCCCAGGGGACGTTTTGTCGTTACATATTCTCTTTAACACAACCAGGGAGTTTAGTGGCAACAGGAAGAGCCCTCATTTGGCGCTCCCGGTGCCCAACTCACCAGCAGCGTACAAAAACGAAGGGCTCAGAAACACTATACGCGCTTTTCTGAGCACTTTTAGCCATCAGGGCTTTCTGAGAGCTTTTTTAAAAATGCTCCCATTGATTCACATTAAAATCACGGTAAAATTGCAATCTCGGTAAAATCCCTCAGAAATGCGCTTATAGTGTGTCTGAGCCCTTATGCATAGAAGGGGAGAAACAGAGAGAGAAAAGCTGAAAGAGAGGGAAGAAGATATTTGCCTCACCAGGATTGCACTTTTATTTAGCTTTCCCGTATGACAAGAAGACACAGACACCCAGCACTAGGGGAAGAGGGAAACAAAGGTGAATGAGGGAGGGCTGGTGCACACCAAGAGCGATTTGAAAAGCGCTTGGCTAATGCTACTTTATGAGGGTGTTCTCACAGCAGCATTGTGATTTTTTTCAGAATTGCAAACACGCTGCATGAAGCATTTTTCAGAGCAATTCATTCAAAAATCACTCTGAAAATCGCTTCACAAAATTGCACTCGCAAATTGTTAGCGATTGCTATTGCGATTTTGGCGTGCACTAGCCCAGAGAGAGGAGGAGTGGAGAGAAATTGAGAATAGCCTGAGATAGAACAGAGAGCTTATCTGTATTGCAGTCCCACATCAGACAGAGACTACTTGCCTGTAATAGGACTCCTGTCCCTGCTGGTTTCTCACACAAGTCAGAAAGCAGCCCTCCTGGAGTCTCGGGACTGTCAAAAACTTTTCAACTTGTTATAACACCTTATCCACACATGCAGTTATTATCACAATGGGGAGAGACCAGACAGATTTTTGCTCACAGACCCTCCAGGCAAGCTCTTCATCATGCTGTGTATATTTACCAACTTGCCTGCCCTCTAATTGCACTTTTATTAGCTAGTCTAATGTTTCACATTGCCTTACAACAACAAACCTGAATACACCAGGCATTGGACCGACCCTAAATAACTGAATGAAAGGCGGCCTGGGGCGCAATCGCATCCCTTCCCCCCTGGCCAGTCTGCGCCTGAGTAGAGTGTATATCAGTGGCTATGCAGACGGAAACCAGCGGCACGTGAGAGACAGAGATTGGAAGGTGAGGTGCGCATACCAGCTTCCCTGCGCTAACTTTGCATAGAGGGTGAGTACGGAGGGGAGCCCCGGGAAGAGGAAAGGGGGTAGAAGTCGGGCTCCCCTCCACGCAGCTGAGTCAAAATGTGGCCGCGGCTCCCCCCCTCCATCACAGCCCCCCCCCCCCCCCCCATCGCTCAGGGCGATGGCACGTCTTACACGCCCCTAGAAACGGGGCTGATGTCATGTAATGTTGTCATTTTCCTACAGTCTGGCAATATTGATGGTCGAACATTGCAATCCACATGTGTAACGATTGGTGTCAGCAAGAACTGGATTCTGATTATTAGGTGATCTGCAGCAGTGGTGCTCACCGCCAGGTCGTGATCACGCTTACGTGTGGATTCATGACCATTTTGACGCATTCCGCCTCGGACACGCTAAGCCGTGAATAGATTTTCAACCACGAAAATCTACTTCGGCTTCGCGTGAATGCGGACAGAAATCCGCATTCACGCTCGTGAAACCCGGTGCTGAAGTCGTGGTTTGCAGAAATGCGTAAACTATGCGGAAGTGACACATTGCAGGCCAATCAGAGTGCCCCAGCCAGGCCCTAGCAACCAATCACAGGAGGGGAGCTATGCCCTCCCCTCCTGAATATAAAGCGGCGGCCATGATGGAAAAGCTCTGTCCTTGCTAGACTGTGGTGCTGAGAGGATTATCTCCAGGCCATTGTTGTTTGAGCAAGTGCATTTATTGTGTTAAAAACAAAGCGGTTTTTTTGCTAACACTGCTCGTATACTGTACACAGTTAGCTAGTCAGTGAGTGATTGCTGTAGTTAGTTGTAGTCAGTGTAGTGTAGTGGGAGTGTGGGAGTCTAGTGATTATTTAACTGTGTGTAGTGCAGGCAGGTTCAGTGCTGCAGTGTAGTCAGTGTAGTGGGAGTGGGGATTATCTGTGTGTAGTGCAGGCAGGCAGGTTAGTGCAGCTGCAGTGTTCACTTGCATATTCCAGTGACAATTATACACTTGTACTATTTGCAGGCAGCCAGTCACACCGCCGGCGCCGCCACTCTCTGCCAGCGCTGTTCATTCATTCTGTCAGTGACCTTGTGCCGTGCCCAGTGCCCACTGCTCGCTCGCTGGCATATGAGCATCTCATTACACAGTGTGACATCCTTGTGTGCCCACTGCATCCTTCAGTGACCTAGTTGTATATCCAGTGCCCACTGCTGTGCCCACTGCATCCTTCAGTGACCTTGTACTGTGCCCACTGCATCCTTCAGTGACCTAGTTGTATATCCAGTGCCCACTGCATCCTTCAGTGACCTTGTACTGTGCCCACTGCATCCTTCAGTGACCTAGTTGTATATCCAGTGCCCACTGCTGTGCCCACTGCATCCTTCAGTGACCTTGTACTGTGCCCACTGCATCCTTCAGTGACCTTGTACTGTGCCCACTGCATCCTTCAGTGACCTAGTTGTATATCCAGTGCCCACTGCATCCTTCAGTGACCTTGTACTGTGCCCACTGCATCCTTCAGTGACCTAGTTGTATATCCAGTGCCCACTGCTGTGCCCACTGCATCCTTCAGTGACCTTGTACTGTGCCCACTGCATCCTTCAGTGCCGTTGTACTGTGCCTGGTGCATTCTTCAGTGACCGTACTGTGCCCAGTGCATCCAGTGATTCATTACTAGCAACATGTCTGGCAGGGTTTCGCGGGGTGAGAGGAAAGGGAGTTCAATTGCCTCAGCCACTTCTGGGACTGCTCCACGTCCAGGGAGAGGACGCCCAGCTGTACGTGGTTGTGATGCAGCAGAAAGGGGGGGAAAAGCCTGGGCCGAGTCAGCGGACGCCATTGTCCAAATATTTTAACGTTTCTGGTCCCCGTGTGGTGGTTGAGCAAATGGAACCTGACGTACTCATGGACATCATGACTTCCTCCCAGACCTCTACTGTGAGCACCACTCCAAGCAGCAGCAGCAGCAGCAGCCAACGTCCCACGCTTGTTGTGACATCCACCCCAGCACCCACTGGTCAGCAGCCCTCCCAGGATGACAGCGTTCTGTCCCTCAGTCCGGCTTCTGGGAACCTGCTGATGCAAGAAGCTCAGGACTTACTGGGGACTGATGTGGCAGAGATTGAGATCGGGCCACAATCACAAGCGTTGTTGAGTTCTGGCGATGAAGAAGAGGGGTCTGTGTCTGGGGATGTAGGGACAGAAGAGGAGGCGGGGGAGTCAGAGGAAGAGCTGGATTATGATGATGCTGCTGATGATGACGACGTTGTGGACCCTAACTATGTGCAGCCTGCTGAGTCCGTGGAAGAATGGTCAGAGGCAGAGCAGGATGACGAGTGACCTCGGCCTAGGCAAGGATATCGCCATATGTCAGGCAGGGGCAGGGGCATCGGCAGCAGTGGGCGTGGAGGAAGTAGACAGGACACTGCTTCAGCCGGCACCACCACCATGCAACCCCCGGCAACTACTACCACACATTGTTCCGCTGCACCCTCTGCTAGTGGGGGCCGCAGTAAATTAAAGTCACCAGTGTGGGATTGCTTTGAGGAATGTACTGATGACAAAAGGTATGCGGTGTGCAGGTTATGCAGCAAAAGATTGAGCCGTGGGAAAAGTCTGAGCAAGATGGGTACCTCATCCCTCCAGGGCCACCTGAGAAGCCGCCACTGCCGCGAGTATGCAGACTTTAAGAGGAAGCAGGCACTGCTGGCAGGGGTTCCTGAGAGCAGAAGGCCCACCAGCGCAGCAGCATCATCCCTCCCTCAGGGTCGTGAATCCCCCACAGCAGCAGCAGTAGTAGCACGCAAGCGCTCTTCCACCTCGGCTACTCAGGACACAGACATTGAGGCTGGCAGTGTTCGTCTCTCTCCTCTGTCTCCCCTGCATCCCAGCGTCGTCAGACCCTGCTGAGCGACACCTTTCAGGGTCTGACCAAGCCTCTGCCTCCAAGCCACAGGCGGATCCGCAAACTAAATGGCTTGCTGGCCCGGGCCATGGCATCACAGCTGCTTCCCTACTCCCTGGTGCAGGAGGGGAGCGCCATGCGGACGCTGCTCCAATCTGGCATCCCCGAGTGGCAAGTCCCCAGTCGCCACTATTTCAGCAGGAGCGCGATCCCAGCACTCCACAAGTTTGCGGTGGAAAACGTTGCCCGTTCCCTGGACTACTCTGTGGGCAAGCGGGTCCACGTGACCATGGACTCGTGGAGTAGCAGATTTGGGACAGGTCGCTACCTGTCCTTTACGGCCCACTGGGTGACACTGATGGAAGGGAGGGAGGACAAGAGCGCATCAGCCCAGCTAGTGGTGCCACCACGCGGGATCAGGGGGGATGCAGAAGGGTCCTGTCACGACACTCCCTCTGCACCCGGAAAGCAAGCCCGCCTCGGCAGCAGCAGCGCCAAGCCTCGGCACTGCCAAGCCCTTTTAAAATTGGTGACCCTGGGGAAGGAGAGGCTTACGGCCACCAACGTCCTGGCCGCCCTCAGGAAGCAGGAGCGGAGGTGGCTGACCCCCAGAGGCCTGGAAGTGGGGTATGTGGCAGCCGATAACGGGGCCAACCCGGTGGCAGCAGTGCAGCAGGGAAACCTCCAGCACATCCCCTGCTTGGCCCACGTGCTCAATCTTGTGGTGCAGCGCTTCTTGCGCACCTACCAGGGGATGAGCGAGCTGCTGCAGGATGCCCGGGCGGTGGTACGCTTTTTCCGCCTGTCAGCCACTGCCTCTGCACTCTTGTCCACCTTACAGCAGCAGTATGGAAGGCCACAACACCGGATGATCATCGACATGCCAGTTCGCTGGAATTCGACTCTGGCCATGTTGGAGCGGCTGTGTCAGCACAGGCTGGCTCTTAGGGCCTACATGCTAGACCCAAGTGTCCCCAGCAACCAGCAAGTCCCCATGATTACTGCCACTCAGTGGACACTGATGCAGCAAGTATGCCTGGTGCTGAGTCCCTTCCTGGAGGCAACCAAGATGGTCAGTGAGGAGCGGGCCTCTGTGTGCCAGTGGGTGCCCTTGGTTTGTCTACTGGAGCAGGCAATGGACAATTTAATTGAGCGTGGGGATGAAGCCCTGAGGCAGTTGGAAGAACAGGAGCAGATGGCAGCACAGTCCAGCTCAGAGGAGGGCTCACAGCAGGTAGTGGAAGAGTTGGAGGTCCCTAACCTGAATGAGGAGGAGGAGGAGGAGCAGAGTGCAGCAGGCGTTGTACGTGGATGGCGGTTTGAGGAGGACGACATGGCACAGGAAGAGGACAGGCATGCGTTATGGGACAATGGCGAGGAGGAGGAAGATCTTGCTGGCAGGGCCCACTTGTTTCCCATGGCTGTGCACATGTTGCGCTGCCTTCGCAGGGACCCCCGGGTGATCCCGATGCGTTCAAGGGAGGACATCTGGATTACCTTGATGCTTGATCCCCGTCTGAAGGGGAAGCTGGGAGACTTAATGACGCCATCCACCACCGAGCAACGCACAAGGGAGTTGAAGGAGGCCCTTGTGCGCAGACTACTGGAAGCATTCCCCCAGCCTTCCACCCCCACTGTAACTGCTCTGCCAAGCCAGCAAGAGGTGCCTGCCATTGCCACTAGCAGCACAACAACAACCACCAGCAGCAGCAGCAGCAACTGGCGCCCCGGAGACCTGAAGAGCCTAAGCAAGAGCCTGTATGCAGTGCAGCAGCCCAGAACAGAGGTGCCCGCCACAGCATCCACCACCAACCAGCACAAGCAACGACTGACCACCATGGTGTCTGACTATATGGGGTCATCCAGCGGGCTCAATGACACCGACAGCCCCGTGGACCCCTTGGAGTACTGGGTCAAGAGACTGGACATCTGGAGCGAGCTTTCCCAGTACGCCCTGGAACTCCTATCCTGCCCTCCTTCCAGTGTCCTCTCAGAGAAATGCTTTAGTGCGGCTGGTGGCGTGGTCACAGAGAAGCGCTCTCGGCTCTCCCACGCCTCTGTGGACAAACTCACCTTCCTGAAAATCAACCAGGCTTGGGTA
The DNA here is from genome assembly GCF_040937935.1 of Hyperolius riggenbachi. Lineage (NCBI taxonomy): Eukaryota > Metazoa > Chordata > Amphibia > Anura > Hyperoliidae > Hyperolius > Hyperolius riggenbachi. Next base: position 205,433,179 of record NC_090657.1, on the reverse strand, counting down.
GAAGGTGAGTTCCTGGCCCCTATTGTCGGACACAGGGGGACATGAAGTGGCTGCTGCATGTGCTGTTGTTAACTATGCCTGCCTTTATAAAGACAGTTACTACCTGCCTAGTGCCTACCTTGGTTAATTTTTTGGTGTTATGGTACTACTACCAGTAAGTTGCCATGGTCCTCCTTCTGAGCTGCTGAACTGACCGCCCGCTTTGTCCTCCTGACTCAGTCACTACTACACTCTGCGTTCACACTGCCCGGGTCACTGGGTGCATTTAATTTTTTGGCCAGCACTATGACGCTGTGCTACTACTACTACCACCAGTATGTTGCCATGGTCCTTCTGTGCTGCTGAACTGACCGCCCGCATTGTCCTCCTCCTCCTGACTCAGTCGCTTCCACCAATGTACTCTGTCTGCGTTATCACTGCCCGGGTCACTGGGTGCATTTAATTTTTTGGCCAGCACTATGACGCTGTGCTACTACTACCACCAGTATGTTGCCATGGTCCTTCTGTGCTGCTGAACTGACCGCCCGCATTGTCCTCCTCCTCCTGACTCAGTCGCTTCCACCAATGTATTCTGTCTGCGTTATCACTGCCCGGGTCACCGGGTGCATTTAATTTTTTGGCCAGCACTATGACGCTGTGCTGCTACTACTACCACCAGTATGTTGCCATGGTCCTTCTGTGCTGCTGCTGCTGCTGAACGCCCGCTTTGTCCTCCTCCTCCTCCTGACTCAGTCGCTACCACGGTACCACCAATGCACTCTGTCTGCGTTATCACTGCCCGGGTCACCGGGTGCATTTAATTTTTTGGCCAGCACTATGACGCTGTGCTGCTACTACTAGCACCAGTATGTTGCCATGGTCCTTCTGTGCTGCTGCTGCTGCTGCTGAACTGAACGCCCGCTTTGTCCTCCTCCTCCTCCTGACTCAGTCGCTACCACGGTACCACCAATGTACTCTGTCTGCGTTATCACTGCCCGGGTCACCGGGTGCATTTAATTTTTTGGCTAGCATTCTGACGCTGTGCTGCTACTACTACCACCAGTATGTTGCCATGGTCCTTCTGTGCTGCTGCTGCTGCTGAACTGAACGCCCGCTTTGTCCTCCTCCTCCTCCTCCTGACTCAGTCGCTACCACGGTACCACCAATGCACTCTGTCTGCGTTATCACTGCCCGGGTCACCGGGTGCATTTAATTTTTTGGCCAGCACTATGACGCTGTGCTGCTACTGCTACTACTACCACCAGTATGTTGGCATGGTCCTTCTGTGCTGCTGCTGCTGAACTGACCTCCCGCATTGTCCTCTTCCTCCTGACTCAGTCGCTTCCCGCTGCTGCACTCTGCGTTTACACTGCCCGGGTCACCGGGTGCATTTAATTTTTTGGCCAGCACTATGACGCTGTGCTGCTACTACTACCACCAGTATGTTGCCATGGTCCTTCTGTGCTGCTGCTGCTGCTGCTGCTGAACTGAACGCCCGCTTTGTCCTCCTCCTCCTCCTGACTCAGTCGCTACCACGGTACCACCAATGTCTGTCTGCGTTCACACTGCCCGGGTCACCGGGTGCATTTAATTTTTTGGCCAGCACTATGACGCTGTGCTGCTACTACTACTACCAGTATGTTGCCGTGGTCCTTCTGTGCTGCTGAACTGACCGCCCGCATAGTCCTTCTCCTGACTCAGTCTCTACCACCACTGCACTCTGCGTTCACACTGCCCGTGTCCACTGACAACTCTGCTGCGATGTCATTGCTAATTGCTGCAAAAAAAAAAAATTACAAAAACCTCTCTGGGGCCTTTTTGGCGTCAGCCACTCATCCTCCTCCAGCGGTACCTTCGCCGCCAAGTGCCATTGGAACTCGCCTTCACCTCTTTGACTGCTTAACGCGTATATCCCTTTTTAAAACCACTTATTACCAATTAATAGCCCCATTTAAAGTGTTGATTTCACTTTAAAATCCATTTTCTTTAGAAAAAAAAAATTGGGGAATTTTTTGTGTTGAAGTTATGTTGCCCCTTATCACCTCGATAATCCATGCAATTTGGGGGATTGTAATTTCGGGGCCGAATGCGGATTTTTTTTTCAACCACGCGGATTGCCGAATTCGTGGATGAGGCACATCCGAGCATCCCTGATCTGCAGTATCACCTATAATGCAGATATGTACCTGATTATATGATGATCTGCAGAATCACCAATAATACAGGTATACCAACAGCTAATGCGATAGCAAAGTATAGTGCTTGGTGCAACAGTAGTACTGACAGGTTTGGTTATGCCACACCAGAGGAGCTGGTGGGCACTAACAGTACAAAACCCCTCACCAGAGACTAGGGCCCTCTGGTGAGAGTAGAGTGGTCAGACTAAACGAGTTGGCAACAGGCTGGCAGATACGGTACAAAGTCAGAAGGCAGAAGTACAGAATCACTGAGAGTAAGAATAGTCAAAACGAGCAAGAGTCATACACAGATAATACAATATTCAGTTATAATTATGGCTATCAAACAATCCTATCACTGTGTGAAATCCCCGGTTTCCTCCCGGATCAAAGCACACCGGATCTAACTAAGGTCTGATCGCTAACACGAAGTATTCGCAACAGCAGACAAGTTGCGAGTGATTCAGAAAAGCTTAAGAAGCAGAGGAGACCCCTCCGGCACGCCACCTCTCATCAGCCAATGAGGAGCGGCGAGCGTCTCCTCTGACATCAGCCGACTGGCCGGTCAGCTGACGCGCCTCATCCCCGCATAAAGGTCTCGTCTATGCGCACGCGCACGTGACAATGCAACCCTATGTGCTGCTGACAAACCTGTCCTCGGCGTGCTAGATGCCCGAGGACGGATAGATCGTTAGGCAGAGAAATGGAGACGGCTGCGGTGGTATCGCGGTCCCCTCAGCCGTCTCTTCCGTGTCTGTTACAGTACCCCCCTCGAGGCGTGGACTCCGGACACGTCCTGCATGGCTTCTCAGGATGCAACTCATGAAACTTTTCCCCAAGTTCCTCAACATGCATGCGACAACTCGGCACCCAAGACCTCTCCTCAGGCCCATACCCCTTCCAATGAACAAGGTACTGTACCGAGTTACGCACCCGACGAGAATCCAAAATCTGTTCAATCTCATACTCAGGTTCACCATCAATCACCACAGAGGAGGGGGGGAGGAGAATCCACATGCACAGCCGGCTTCAACAGAGACACATGGAATGTTTTTACACCTTTCATACTGGGTGGCAGAGAAATGACATAAGAGACATTATTAATCTTTTTAGAAACAGGGTATGGGCCTATAAGCCTGGGGCCCAGCTTTGCTGAAGGCTGTTTCAGGGCCAGATGCCGGGTTGAAACCCACACCATATCTCCTGGCACGAATTCCCATTCCACTGACCGCTTTTTATCTGCCTGCTTTTTCTGGGTCTGAAAGGCCTTTTCCAAATTCTTTTAACCATAATCCAAATCTCCTTTAATGCTCCCTACCAATCCTCCAGTGCAGGAAAAGGAGAAGAAACCACTGACAACGGGGAAGATTTTGGGGATCTCCCCGTTATCACCTGAAAGGGAGAAAAGCCTGAAGAGGAACTTTTCAAGTTGTTATGTGCGAATTCTGCGAATGGCAAGAATTTCGCCCATTCCAATTGCGCATCAGCCACATAGCATCTAAGGAACTGCTCCAAGGACTGGTTAACCCTTTCAGTTTGGCCGTTGGTCTGTGGGTGGTAGCCGGAGGAAAATGACAGGTCCATCCCCAGATAATGACAAAAGGCTCTCCAGAATCTGGACACAAACTGGACTCCCCTATCTGACACCACATTCTCCGGGATGCCATGCAACCGGAAAATGTGCTGAATGAAGAGATCCGCCAATTCTTGGGCAGAGGGGAATCCGTCCAGAGGAATGAAATGAGCCATCTTGCTGAACCTGTCGACTACCACCCAGATGACTGTTTTTCCCTCGGACCTGGAAGTTCCCCCACAAAGTCCATGGACAAATGGGTCCATGGCTCCTTAGGCACTGGCAACGATTGCAGAGTGCCCACAGGAGCCTGAGGGGACGGCTTGTTCCTGGCACAGATGGAACAATCCTTCACAAACTCTTTACAATCAAGAGCTAAAGATGGCCACCAGACACATCTGGAAAGCAAATCCTGTGTCCGAGCAGCCCCGGGGTGCCCTGCATTCTTATGTGCTTGAAACAACTGCAAGATCTGCAGGCCAAAGGGAAGTGGTACAAATAGAACCCCCTCGGGAACATCTTGTTGATAGGGGCCTAAAGTGGTGGACCAATCTTCCCTAGTCTCAGTGGCCGCTAAGACCACCTTCTCTGGAAGAATGCTCTCAGGGGCCGGTGACTGAACCGTCTCAGGCTCAAAACATCTAGACAGGGCATCTGCTTTAACATTTTTACTACCTGGCTTATAGGTAATCACGAACCTGAATCTTGAAAAAAATAGGGACCAGCGAGCCTGTCGGGGACTAAGTCTCTTAGCCCCTTCTATATATTCCAAATTCTTATGATCAGTATAGACTGTGATCATATGTTCTGCCCCCTCAAGCCAATGGCCAGAAGCTCCCTGTTTCCAATATCGTAATTTTTCTCCACGGGGGAGAACTTACGTGAGAAAAATGCACAGGGGTGCAACCTGCCTTGATTACCAGAGTGTTGTGACAGTACAGCCCCGACCCCAACCTCTGATGCATCCACCTCCACAATAAAGGGAAGAGTGATATCCACATGCCGCAAGATAGGGGCGGAACAAAACAGCTGCTTTAATGATGAAAAAGCAGAGTGTGCTTCTGCTGACCAGTTATAAGTATCCACCCCTTTCTTGGTGAGCTTGGTGAGGGGTGCTACTACAGAAGAGAATCCTTTAATAAATCTTCTATAATAGTTGGCAAAGCCTATGAATCTCTGGAGTGCTTTCAACCCCACGGCTTGTGGCCACTCCAGAACGGCAGAGACTTTTCCTGGGTCCATGGAAAGACCAGAGGTACAAATGATATACCCTAAAAATGGAACTTCAGACACCTCAAAAAGACATTTCTCTAAGTTAGCATACAGGGAATGCTGCCTAATTTTTTCCAACACAAACTTTACATGTTCCCTATGTTTAGTCAGGTTAGGTGAGAAGATCAGTATATCATCCAAATATACCAGGACTAACTTTCCCAAGACTTCTCTGAACACCTCATTGATCAACTCCTGGAAAACGGCACGGGCATTACACAATCCGAAGGGCATGACAAGGTACTCGTAGTGCCCGTCGGGCGTGTTAAACGCTGTCTTCCATTCGTCACCCTTCCTTATGCGTACCAGCAGGTTGTATGCCCCTCTTAAATCGAGTTTAGAGAAGATACTTGCATTAGTCACCTGGGAGAATAAATCGTCAATCAGAGGGAGTGGGTAACTATTTTTTACGGTAATCTTGTTCAATCCCGGATAATCAATACACGGCCGAAGGCCACCATCCTTTTTCTGAACAAAAAAGAACCCTGCTCCGGCCGGAGACCTAGAAGGACAGATAAACCCTTTGGCCAGGTTTTCCTTAATGTAATCATGCATAGCAAGTTTTTAAGGACCAGAAAGGTCATACAAGTGACCCCTAGGGGGCATACAACCTGACCGTAACTCAATGGGGCAATCAAAACTTCGGTGTGGGGGAAGTTTGTCTGTGGGCTTGGGACAGAACACATCCGCAAACTCTGCATACTGCCTAGGCACCCCCTCCACCTGAACCTTGGTGGCGCAAACAGCAACTTTCTCCATACAATGATGATGACAAAAGGAGGACCAGCTTAACAACTGGCCGGAACTCCACTCAATCTGAGGAGAATGCTTTTGCAACCACAGCATCCCAAGGATCACAGTGGAGGTTGCCATTTGAAGCACAAAAAACTGTAACTTTTCTTTATGTAATACCCCTACATGACACAGCAGTACAGGGGTCTGAGAAAGAGGCTGTTTACACTGCAGGAGAGAATCATCCACAGCTGTTACCAAGATCTGTCTGTCTAATGGAATTAGGGGAATCCCCAATTTCTTAACAAAGTCATAGTCTATAAAATTGGCTGCAGATCCCGAGTCCACGAATGCCTGAGTGGACCGTACTTGACCCTCCCAGGTGATAAAGCAGGGGAGGAGCAAGCGATTATCTGTTAGAGGTAATGCTGGCTCGCCTAGGGTACTACCTCTAAGTACACCTAGGCGGCAGCGCTTCCCGACTTCTTAGGGCAGTTCTGCACTACATGACCCTTTTCTGCACAGTATAAACAGAGTCTCTCTGACCGTCTGCGGTTTTTCTCTACCTCTGACAATTTGGAATGTCCGATTTGCATCGGTTCATCCGAAGGAGGAGAAAATGACGGATAGACTTTAGTAACAGATCTCACAGGGTATCTCCCACGAGTCTGCCTCTGATAACGAATGCGGCGATCAATCTTTACCGCCAATGCAATCGCTTCATCGACAGTTTTAGGCTCAGGATGAGCTAACATCACATCAGAGACCGTGTCACATAATCCTGTTAAAAAACAATCTAATAAAGCAAACTGTCCCCATCTAGCCGACACAGCCCACCTTCTAAATTCTGCGGCATAAGTTTCCACCGTATTATGTCCCTGTCTGAGGCACTTTAACTTCCTCTTAGCAGTGACTGCTATATCAGGATCATCGTATATGATAGCCATAGTCTTAAAAAACTCCTGAACTGAAGATAGTGCCTTATGATCACTGGGAAGACTGTATGCCCATGTCTGTGAATCCCCTGATAATAAGGTTTTAATAAGGGTCACCCTCTGACTCTCTGTCCCTGATGAAATAGGTCTCATCTCAAAGTAAGAGAGGCAACGATTTCTGAAATTCTGAAAGTCAGATTTGTGCCCTGAAAACTTTTCAGGGAGAGGCATTCTTAGATCAACCACAGGAGGGGACTGCACTGGTGCGGTTGCTGACTGGAGAGTTTGCACAGCTCCAGACAGCTGGGTGATCTGCATCTGTTGGGTATTGACCAGCACGGTTAAATTGTTTACCGCTGTGGTCAAGGCCCCAACTTGGCCGCACAGTGCGTCCATAGACATTTTGGTCTGCTGTTCTGTAATGATTGGTGTCAGCAAGAACTGGATTCTGATTATTAGGTGATCTGCAGTATCACCTATAATGCAGATATATACCTGATTATATGATGATCTGCAGAATCACCAATAATACAGGTATACCAACAGCTAATGTGATAGCAAAGTATAGTGCTTGGTGCAACAGTAGTACTGACAGGTTTAGTTATGCCACACCAGAGGAGCTGGTGGGCACTAACAGTACAAAACCCCTCACCAGAGACTAGGGCCCTCTGGTGAGAGTAGAGTGGTCAGACTAAACGAGTTGGCAACAGGCTGGCAGACACGGTACAAAGTCAGAAGGCAAAGGCAGGAAGGTTTTAACAGGCAACAAGATCAGATGGGCAGAAGTACAGAATCACTGAGAGTAAGAATAGTCAGAACGAGCAAGAGTCATACACAGATAATACACTATTCAGTTATAATTATGGCTATCAAACAATCCTATCACTGTGTGAAATCCCCGGTTTCCTCCCAGATCAAAGCACACCGGATCTAACTAAGGTCTGAGTGCTAACACGAAGTATTCGCAACAGCAGACAAATTGAGAGTGATTCAGGGAAGCTTAAGAAGCAGAGGAGACCACTCCGGCACGCCCCCTCTCATCAGCCAATGAGGAGCGGCGAGCGTCTCCTCTGACGTCAGGCGACCGGCCGGTCAGCTGACGCGCCTCCTCCCCGCATAAAGGTCTCGTCTATGCACGCGCGCACGCGACAATGCAACCCTATGTGCTGCTGACAAACCCGTCCTCCGCGTGCTAGACGCCCGAGGACCGGATAGATCGTTAGGCAGAGAAATGGAGACGGCTGCGGTGGTATCGCTGTTCACCGCAGCCGTCTCTTGCGTGTTTGTTACAACATGAACTGTAATGGCAGGGCGAGCTTCTGAGACCTCCAGGGCATCTCTGCAGCTACAATTTCTTTAAAGAAGATGTACAAAGTGTAAAAAACCCAGACAGTAGCATGGCGGAAGTGGATCAAGGGTGAAAAATATCGCTTACAGTTTCTGGATTATTAAAGTAAAGGTCTTAAGAATGGCCATCGTGGTCACCTGTCTAAATAAATGTTATGTTTAGCCACTTTAGCAGAGACCAGAAATGTGTACCATTACAAATGTATCTATTACATTTTGAAACTTTTTGTGACCTAAAATTTCAACATTTAATATTTCAACTCAACGTACTGTGTTGCCAGTGACTCCCCTTTATAGCTACATCATTATTCCAGCTTGACCTAAAAGTCACGCCAGTCCTCAAATAGGCCTGAAAAAGAGGGCACAAAACTTAACTGAAAGAAGAATACTAACAAACGAAAAGTGCTTGAATGTTCCACCTAGGGCAATTTAAATCAGAGGTCAGCTGCCTCTATACCCCAATCTAATAGCACACTCTTCACCTAAATGCCAAGCCCCCGCGTGAACGGGAGACGACAAGTTGCACCTATAATCATGTAATCATGTCTTGTGAGTCAGGCGTCCATTGTCTCTACTTCTCTTGTTGCATCATGGGAGGTAACAAGAATTTCTTGTAAAAAATTGAATGAACAGCCACAGTAGGTGAGGCTTGAAAAATTAAGCAGTTGCTTGCCTAAAAATTTAAATAAACAGCCACAATAGGTGAGGCCTGAACAATTGAGAAGTTACCTGCCAAAACATTTGAAATAGCAGCTGTAACGAATGGGGAATTATCTCCGTATCTCCAGAACGCGCGCCGACACTGCGGAAATCCTCCACAAGCGTGTAATTTAATAGAACCCAGCTTGGGTGCAATGCACCTGTAGAGGGAGATTCCCACCGGCAGATGGAGCTGTGGAGTGCAGATGAACACAGCCTCTGCACGGCCACAGATGCCAGATGGGAATTGTACGAGTTGAAGCAATGCAGGGCAAGATAGCCCTTAAAGAGAGAGAGAGCACAGAGACAGAATGTATGTGTGTCCACCAATCTAGTCGCCACCCAGCGACGGTGAACACACAGCAACGGAAACTAAGTGGGAACGCAATCGCAAGTGTAGCGATTGCCAATAGTGACACAAGACTGAAACAGATAGAGCACAAATGCAACAAGAAAGACATAGCACAAAACAACGATCAGAACAACAAGGAAAATAACAAACGCTAGCTAAACGCGAAAACACCGCACTCATTCGCAACAGTGAACGCGTTTAAGACACGATCACTGCGCGTTAGGCGCCCAGTGATAAGCGTGCCACCCTAACTAACCAATGAAACACAAACATGAAATGGAGAATGCGAACACTTGCTAAACGGTCTCCTCACCGAGCCTACAGCAATCGTTCGTATCAGACAAGACAGACAGATGGGACTACCAGTAGCAACCGCAGCTCTGGCCTACACTCCCAGACAGACAGAACGATTTCCTGTTGACCGCCACTGGCGACAAGACAATCTAGACAGAGAGACAGAACAAGGCAATACAGATAATACAACCTGACTGCACTAGAAGGGATGCCTAGTGCAGTCCCAAGGAATACTCTAAGATAATCTTTAGCAAACAATAGCAAGGCTGACACTCCAGGAGAGTTTAGCAGGAACAAACCATCATGACCAGCAAGGAATTCTGGGAAGAAATGGCTTATATACTGCAAGCCATCAGAAGAAGCAGCTAAGCAATTTTCATGACAAGTATATGCAAATTTCTCACCAGCAGAGCCACTCTGAAACTTGCAAAGCGAAGACACGTCTCTTTCCCAGAGACCTGTAGCACTCAGACCTAAAGAATGGTCAAACAGCTGTCTGCCCGTGCAGACAGCTAAGCAGATCATTACAGCAGCCACACTAGGTGAGGCCTAAAAAATTGAGCAGTTACCTGCCTAAACATTTGAAATAGCAGCCACACAAGGTGAGGCCTGAAATATTGAGCAGTTATCTGCCTAAAATGTGAATAAGCAGCCACACTAGGTGAGGCCTTGAAATTATGAATATGCAGCCACATAAGGTGAGGCCTTAAAAATTGAGCAGTCACCTGCAGATCAGATATTTGAGATTCAACCTCTTTATGAAACAGAGGCCTGAAAGTAGCATGTGCCAGGGTAATATATATATTTTTTGTGGCGGACGGTGCAGGAAAGCTGTGCCTGTAGCCAGGGCAGACATGGGGCCTGGAGTGACTGGCATGCGCCAGAGTAATAAGGTGTAAAAATCCAATTACATTAGTACCTAGTACCGGTATTACACATGGGCACTGTAATTCTCTGGTATCCACAACTCGTTCATTTTTATAAATGTCAAGTAATCAACACTGCTGTGTGCTAGGCGACTATGCTTGTCTGTCACAATCCCTCTACCAGCACTGAACTCTTTTTCTGACAGGACACTTGAAGGGGGGGAGGGGGGGGGGGGGCAAGCCAAAAGCTTGATGCCAAATTGCAACAGCTACACCACAGGTCAGGCCTGCACACCCAGCAGTCCAGAGGTTCCTCTCTCTGCAGAGTGTCCTCAGTGATTGCTGGTCGAGGCATTCTCTGATGGTGGATCCAGAAGCACTCTGGTGAGGCATTGTACAGAAGCAGGACCTCATGTCAGACATGATTTCCACATCACCGTCAGCAGCAAATTGCCTTGTTCTTGATGGCCGTGGAGTGTTCCTTGCACCACTTCGGCTAGAAATGGCTCTTCCTGAGCTACTACCACCCCGAAAAGCACAATACAGCATCTGTCTCGGCTTGGTGTGGAAGTGTTGTATTTTGTCCACCCTCGAAGACTCTGGTAGCATGTTGTAACGGTTGGTGTCAGCACTCAGAGAGTATCTGATTATTGAAGATCTGCAGTATCACCAACAATACAGATGTATACCTGATTATTAGTGATCTGCAGAATCACCAATAATACAAGTATGGCTAACCTCTGGACACCTAATAAAGTGTAAGTGTTTGGGTGCAACCGTAACTTTAATGGTAATGAGACCTCACCAGAGGGGCTGGTGAGGTATAAACAGTACACTGAGCGTGTACTAACGTATAACCTCCAGCAAGCTGGAGAGACAAAACTGAAGAGGCTGAATCTCCAGAGGAGCGGGTGATTCAGAATATACTGCAGGTAATTATGGCTAAACTATAGCCTAACAGAGCTGCTGAACCAGCGGAGCTGGCGCAGTAACACCTCCTCACCAGTGGCGAGGGCCCACTGGCGAGTAGAATGGTCAGACAGGCAAGATTCGGTAACAGAGAGGTAAGTATCGGTACAGAATCGTGAGACAAGAGAGTAAACGGTAATCAGGCAGAGGTTCAGCAACAGGAAAGTACGTATCGGTACAGAATCGTGAGACAAGAGAGTAAACGGTAATCAGGCAGAGGTTCAGCAACAGGTAGGCAGATAGGTGAAGGTACAGGATCAGAAGGCAGGATCAGAGTCAGAGGGAATAGCTAAGAGTCATACACAGGAGATCAAACAGTAAGCAATATCCTAGTCTTGGTGTGAAATCGGTAGCATCAACACCAGGGAACTAGTCTAAACAAATAACAATAAATAGATAACAATCTCCTAATCTTGGTGTGAAATCCGTAGCATCAACACCAGGGAACTAGCCTAAGGTCTGAGCGCTAACACGCAAGCATTCACGGCAACAGACAAAGTAGCAATGCAGCCAGGAGGCTTATGAAGCAGAGGAGACCTCACTGGCACGCCCCCCTCTCATCAGCCAATCCTGGGCGCCGTGGGTCTCCCCTGACGTCAGCCGACCAGCAGGTCAGCTGACGGGCTTCCTCCCCGCATAAAGGTCCCGTCTATGCTATGGCAGCCCCCTGCACGGGAGAACGTTCCGTCCTCGGCGTCCTGGATGGCGAACAGACGGATGGCCGCATGGAGGCAGCTGCGGCGCCGGTGCTGTCCGCCGCAGCTGCTTCGTTTCTTACACATGTCCACTATTTTTTGCTTGATCTAATAAAGTTGCCACCCAGTACGGGTCCGTGACTTTCATGGATTTCCTCAGACACGACAGCATGAACTACCTCATTCTTATGAGGTTTGAGGCAAAGGACTGCAGCTCCTGTTCCTCATCCAGGGCAACATCCACCATCATGGTTTGTTCCCCCCATGCGCAGACAAGATCATGAAAGGTGAGCACTGAGCAGCCCCCCGGGAAGCCTGCTCCTCCTGCTTTGCCTCACCACCACAGCCGTCATCCTCCTCCTTGGACTCATCTTCAGACTCCTCCCTCTGCCTATGTACAGCCGATGACATTGGCCACTTTTTAAGTATCGGCAGCGTAAACTTATCTTTCTCTTCTTTACGCTCCAGCTCATTCACAGCATGGCACACTCCAGAAAAAAAGATGTAAGGCATTAGTGGTGTCCTCAAAAGGACGCAGGAGTCTGCAGGCATCGCAGACTCGTGGATGAGCACCCATTGCCAATGGTAAAAATATCCCATCTCCCCAGAGGGTCTCCCCTGCGCATATGAGTTTAAATTAAATGTGCCGGACACAGTAAATTATTTTTTTTTTTACCACATACTAATTGTCTGATATGACTGAAAGTAATGCACAGCAAGTTGCTAATGCTAACCAACAATCAGTAAGCTGAGAACAAAAATGTGCAGGACACTTTTTTTTTTTTTTTTAACCACACACTGGCAGTCTGACATGATTGAAAGAAATGCAGGGTTAGATGACATGGGTGACGCTGTGTGTGGATCAATGGCTATCAATAACTTATGTGCAGTGACAGGGGTTACACTGTAAAGCTGTATAGAAGTGTTGTGTTGCTGCAACACACGCCACACCACAATGCAACAACAAAATATCACTATAGCACAGAGCGCGGGGGGGGGGGGGGGGACAGTGTGAGTCCTCAATGGGACTATCGCAAGCAGCAGTGCACCTAGGAAGAAGGTGTACTGGCTGAGATATTCCAACTACAGCTTCAGTGCACTCAAGCAGTATGGTTGTGTAGTGGATAGCACTCTTGTCTTGCAGCACTGGGTTCCCTAGTTTGAATCCCAGGGCACTATCTGCAAGGAGTGTGTATGTTCTACCTATGTTTGCGTGTGTTTCCTCCCACATCCTTAAAACGTACACATAAGTAGTGATGCTCAAATACCCCTTTTTAAAATTCGAGTTTGGTCGAATTCGAATAGTAAATTATTCGAGGTCAGTCGAATATTCGAGTCGAATAATTTTTACTATTCGATTCGACCTCGGACTTCGAGCTCACTATTTGAGTCGGTATTCGAGCTAACTATTCGAGCTGACTATTCGAATTGGCCTTAAATAGCTTCCCAACACTTGTTTTGAGGGTTAATGATGCAAGAAACATATTTTTTTCCAAGTGACAACAGCAAGTGATTATGTGGGGATGTTCCTTTAAAAAAAAAAAAAGGTGAAAAGAGAAGTTGTGTCCAGAATTTTGTTCAGTACTGTATATACTTCTTCTTCTTCTTCTTCTTTATCTTCTATATCTTCTTCTTCTTCTTCTATATCTTCTTCTTCTTCTTCATCTTCTTCTTCTTCTTCTTCATCTTCTTCATCTTCATCTTCTTCATCTTCATCTTCTTCATCTTCTTCATCTTCATCTTCTTCATCTTCTTCTTCATCTTCTTCATCTTCTTCATCTTCATCTTCTTCATCTTCTTCATCTTCATCTTCTTCATCTTCTTCATCTTCTTCTTCTTCATCTTCTTCTTCATCTTCTTCATCTTCTTCTTCATCTTCTTCATCTTCATCTTCTTCATCTTCTTCTTCATCTTCTTCATCTTCTTCATCTTCATCTTCTTCATCTTCTTCTTCATCTTCTTCATCTTCATCTTCTTCATCTTCTTCTTCTTCTTCTTCTTCTTCTTCTTCTTCTTCATCTTCTTCTTCATCTTCTTCATCTTCTTCTTCATCTTCTTCATCTTCATCTTCTTCATCTTCTTCTTCATCTTCTTCATCTTCTTCATATTCATCTTCTTCATCTTCTTCTTCATCTTCTTCTTCATCTTCTTCATCTTCATCTTCTTCATCTTCTTCTTCTTCTTCTTCATCTTCTTCTTCATCTTCTTCATCTTCTTCTTCATCTTCTTCATCTTCATCTTCTTCATCTTCATCTTCATCTTCATCTTCTTCATCTTCTTCTTCATCTTCTTCTTCTTCTTCTTCTTCTTCTTCTTCTTCATCTTCTTCTTCATCTTCTTCATCTTCTTCTTCATCTTCTTCATCTTCATCTTCATCTTCTTCATCTTCTTCTTCATCTTCTTCATCTTCTTCATCTTCATCTTCTTCATCTTCTTCTTCATCTTCTTCATCTTCATCTTCTTCTTCTTCTTCTTCTTCTTCTTCATCTTCTTCTTCATCTTCTTCATCTTCTTCTTCATCTTCTTCTTCATCTTCTTCATCTTCTTCTTCATCTTCTTCATCTTCTTCTTCATCTTCTTCATCTTCTTCTTCTTCTTCATCTTCTTCTATATCGTCTTCTTCGTCACTTATTTCTCTTTTCATTTTTTTTTTTTAAAGAAATGCAGCTATTTTTGAGCGTAACAACAAATAGCTGGTGGCGCACGCATGTTGGAAGCGCCATTGTATGTGCTCCCTGGCAGTGGAAACACACAGACAGCAGGAGGTAAATTTAGCAGCAGGAGGAGGAGGATGAGTGTGTGGCAGCATGCAGTCAATGAGGCAGGCAGCGTGACATAATAGCCCTGGTACCTAGCGGTGATACCATGGCTGTAAATAAACACAACAGGAGGTCCCAGACAGCGGTCGTGCAGCCCACATTGTGTCCAATACACAACTGGGACAACACAGTTTTCAACCCGGGCACCTCCGAAAAATTAAACCTTTTTTTGTAATGGTTTTGTAGTTTTGGTTTTACAACCAATTACACAGATATATAGCTATTTTTTGACGTAATAGCTGGTGGCAGAGTGGCAGCAGAAGGTAAATCTGTGTACCCTGGCGGTGGGAAACACAGACAGACAGCAGCAGCAGCAGGAGGAGGAATGGAGGAGAGTAATTATGTGAGCAGCTATTGTTTGACGTAATAGCTGGTGGCAGTGTGGCAGCAGAAGGTAATTCTGTGTACCCTGGCAGTGGGAAACACAGACAGACAGCAGCAGCAGGAGGAATGGAGGAGTAGTGTGAGTGTGGCAGCAGGTAGGCAGCGTGACATAATAGCCCTGGTACCTAGCGGTGATACCAGGGCCGTAAATAAACACAACAGGAGGTCCCAGACAGCGGTCGTGCAGCCCACATTGTGTCCAATACACAACTGGGACAACACAGTTTTCAACCCGGGCACCTCAGAAAAATTAAACCTTTTTTTTTTTTTAATGGTTTTTTGGTTTTTGGTTTTACAACCAATTTAGCTATTTTTGGACATAATAGCTGGTGGCAGAGTGGCAGCAGAAGAAGGTAATTTTGTGTACCCTGGCAGTGGGAAACACAGACAGACAGCAGCAGCAGGAGGAGGAATGGAGGAGTAGGCGAGCAGCTATTGTTTGACGTAATAGCTGGTGGCAGAGTGGCAGCAGAAGGTAAATCATCTGTGTACCCTGGCAGTGGGAAACACAGACAGACAGCAGCAGCAGCAGCAGGAGGAGGTATGGAGGAGCAGTGTGAGTGTGGCAGCAGGTAGGCAGCGTGACATAATAGCCCTGGTACCTAGCGGTGATACCAGGGCCGTAAATAAACACAACAGGAGGTCCCAGACAGCGGTCGTGCAGCCCACATTGTGTCCAATACACAACTGGGACAACACAGTTTTCAACCCGGGCACCTCAGAAAAATTAAACCTTTTTTTTTTTTTAATGGTTTTTTGGTTTTTGGTTTTACAACCAATTTAGCTATTTTTGGACGTAATAGCTGGTGGCAGAGTGGCAGCAGAAGAAGGTAATTTTGTGTACCCTGGCAGTGGGAAACACAGACAGACAGCAGCAGCAGGAGGAGGAATGGAGGAGTAGGCGAGCAGCTATTGTTTGACGTAATAGCTGGTGGCAGAGTGGCAGCAGAAGGTAAATCATCTGTGTACCCTGGCAGTGGGAAACACAGACAGACAGCAGCAGCAGCAGCAGCAGGAGGAATGGAGGAGTAGTGTGAGTGTGGCAGCAGGTAGGCAGCGTGACATAATAGCCCTGGTACCTAGCGGTGATACCAGGGCCGTAAATAAACACAACAGGAGGTCCCAGACAGCGGTCGTGCAGCCCACATTGTGTCCAATACACAACTGGGACAACACAGTTTTCAACCCGGGCACCTCAGAAAAATTAAACCTTTTTTTGTAATGGTTTTGTAGTTTTGGTTTTACAACCAATTACACAGATATATAGCTATTTTTTGACGTAATAGCTGGTGGCAGAGTGGCAGCAGAAGGTAAATCATCTGTGTACCCTGGCAGTGGGAAACACAGACAGACAGCAGCAGCAGCAGCAGCAGGAGGAATGGAGGAGTAGTGTGAGTGTGGCAGCAGGTAGGCAGCGTGACATAATAGCCCTGGTACCTAGCGGTGATACCAGGGCCGTAAATAAACACAACAGGAGGTCCCAGACAGCGGTCGTGCAGCCCACATTGTGTCCAATACACAACTGGGACAACACAGTTTTCAACCCGGGCACCTCAGAAAAATTAAACCTTTTTTTTTTTTAATGGTTTGTTTGGTTTCGGTTTTGCAACCAATATAGCTATTGTTTGACGTAATAGCTGGTGGCAGAGTGGCAGCAGAAGAAGGTCATTCTGTGTACCCTGGCAGTGGGAAACACAGACAGACAGCAGAAGGGCAGTACACAGCAGCCCACTGTAGGTGTAAAATGTGTGGCTGCAGGCGACGTAATAGTCAAAGTGAACCAGGCTGGCTTAGTGAGCAGGAGCCAGGAGGTGGTAAAGGGTGGTAAGGCACATTAACGATGGTTCCGGCAGCCAGTTCATGTCCCCCTCTCGCCGACAACAGGGGCCAGGAACTCGCCTTCCACCCACGCCTGGTTCATCTTGAGAAACGTCAGTCTGTCCACAGACTTGTGAGACAGACGTGAGCGTTTCTCGGTGACCACGCCACCAGCTGCACTGAAGCAGCGCTCGGACAGCACGCTGGAAGGGGGGCAGGACAGCACTTCCAGGGCGTACTGCGCTAGCTCGCTCCAGATCTCCATGCGCTTGACCCAATACTCCATGGGATCAACAGGGGCATCGCTGTCAAGCCCGCTGTACGACCCCATGTAGTCAGCCACCATGCGGGTCAGGCGCTGGCTGTGACCGGAGGAGGATGCTGCTGCATGCATCTCCTCTCTAGTCACTGCTGCCGGAGCCTCTACAGTCCTGTAGAGCTCGTGGCTGAGAGACAGCAGGTCTGTGGGGCGCTTGCTGCTGCTGGATGCAGGCACCTGCTGCTGCCTCTGTGCTGGCTGCTGGACAGTGGGGGTGGAAGGCTGGGGGAAGGCTTCCTCCAAGCGCTCAACAAGGGCCTGCTGCAAGCTCCTTATTTGTTGCGCTGGGTCTCCTCCTGCAGGCGGCAGGAACTGGCTCAACTTCCCCTTGAGGCGTGGGTCCAACATCATGCTGATCCAGATGTCCTCCCTCTGCTTCATCTGGATCACCCTGGGGTCCCTGCGCAGGCACGCCAGCATGTGCGCTGCCATTGGGAAGAGGCGGGCCACGTCTGCTGGCACATCGACGTCAGTGCTGTCCTCATCCTCCTCCTCTGCCGCCTCATCCTCTCTCCACCCCCGCACCAACTCAGCTGCGCTGTGCTGATCCCCCTCATCAGCAGCCAGGTCAGGGACCTCCACCAAGTCCTCCTCCTCCTCCCCCTCAGAGGTGGACTGCGCAGCTGGTTGCCGCTCCTGCTGGTCCAAGGCTGCCGCTCCCTGTTCCAGCAAACCATCGAGGGCCCTGTTCAGCAGAGAAACCAGGGGCACCCACTCGCAGACCATAGCATGGTCCCTGCTCACCATGTTTGTGGCCTGCAGGAAGGGAGCCAGCACAAAGCACACCTGCTGCATGTGCCTCCAGTCATCATCGGGGACGATGGACGGGATGTTGCTGGTCTTGTCCCTTCTCCGAGCTGCGGAAACAGTGGCCAGGGCAAGGTACTGGTTGACAGCGTGCCTCTGTTCAACCATACGCTCCAACATCGCCAGGGTGGAGTTCCAGCGAGTCGGAACGTCAATGATCAGCCGATGGCGTGGCAGATCCAGCTCCTTTTGCACGTCTTCCAGGCTCGCACAGGCTGCAGCCGAGCGCCGGAAGTGACGCACAACATTCCTTGCCGTTTCCAGCAGTTCGCCCATCCCCTGGTAGGTGCGCAGGAACTTCTGCACCACCAGGTTCAGCACGTGGGCAAGACAGGGGATGTGGGTCAGGTTTCCCCTGTCTATGGCAGCAACCAGATTGGCCCCATTGTCGGACACCACCTCTCCGACTCTGAGGCCTCTGGGGGTCAGCCAAATCCTCTCCTGCTCCTGGAGTTTGGCCAACACGTGGGCTGCCGTCAGCTTGGTCTTGCCAAGGCTGACCAAGTGCAGCAGCGCTTGGCAGTGGCGGGCCTTCACGCTGCTGCTGAGGCGGGGGGTTTGGCCAGGTGTGGCGGAGGATGGCAGAGGATCGGAGGAACCCGCTGCAGTTCCCCTGACCCTGCGGGGTGGCACCACCCACTGTGTTGCTGCTGCTGCTGCTGCTGTGCCCGCTGCTGCTCTCCCATCCTCACCCCCTTCCACCAAGCTGACCCAGTGGACAGTGAAGGACAGGTAGCGGCCTGTCCCGAAGCGGCTGCTCCAGGAGTCCATGGTGACGTGGACCCTTTCACCAACCGCGTGCTCCAGCCCTCGCTCCACATTGGCCATCACAAAGCGGTGCAGTGCTGGAATGGCCTTGCGGGAGAAAAAGTGTCTGCTGGGGAGCTGCCAGTCTGGGGCTGCACAAGCAAGCAGCGCCCGCATGTCGCTCCCCTCCTGCACGAGCGTGTACGGCAGGAGTTGGGAGCACATGGCCCGTGCCAGCAAGCCGTTCAGCTGCCGCACGCGACGGCTGCTGGGAGGCAGAGCCCTAACCACCCCCTGGAAGGACTCGCTCAAAAGGCTCTGGCGTGGCCTTTTGCTGACACGGGAATCACCAGACACAGCGGAGGAGGCCACTGAGGACTGGCTGCCAGAACAGGCCTCAGTGTCGGCGGCAGGAGTTGCAGAGGGGGGAGGAGCAGTGCGTTTCCGCACTCCTGCTGGTGCTGCTGGAGGAGCAGGAGGGCGGGTGGCTGCTGTTGCTGCTGCTGAAGGCTGTGCAGTGATGGGTGTGGTGCCACTGCCAGCACCAGATGCCTTCAGCCTCTGGAACTCCTCATGCTGGTGGAAATGTTTAGCCGCAAGGTGGTTGATCAGCGAGCTGGTGCTGAACTTTAAGGGGTCTGCACCTCTGCTCAACTTCCGCTGACAGTGGTTGCAAGTGGCGTACTTGCTGTACACAGTGGGCATGGTGAAAAAGCGCCAGATTGGTGACAGAAACATCCCCCTACGGCATGGAAGCGCTGCTGCCTGTCTCCCTGTGGTGGTTGGGGGGGGGGCTTGGGTGCGGCTGGTGGTGGTACTGGCTGATGCTGCTGCTGCTGCTGCTGAGCCTGAGACACCAGCAGGCTGTGGGTCGCTGCCAATGCTTGCAATGATGCGCCTCCTTGCAAGGCCCACAAGCGCATCCTCCTCCTCCTCCGAGCTGCTGAGGACGACATCCCCTGGAGGTGGTGGCACCCAGTCTCTGTCTGTCACCGGGTCATCAACATCATCCTCCCCCTCCTCAAACATGTCCTGCTGGGATGATGACCCCCCAAACTCCTCTCCTGATGCATGGATGGGCTGCTTGACTGTCGCCACAGTCTTGCTGTCCAATCCCTCATCCCCCAAAGTGCCCATCAGCATCTCCTCCTCAAAATCGCCAACAACAGCAGACAATTGACTCATCATGCCTGGGGTCAAAAGAGTGCTGAATGAGAGGTCGGCGACTGACGGTGAACTGGCCTCCTCCCCAGACCCTGCTGGGCGGCTGCTGCGAACAGGGGTGGTGGTGGTGGTGGTGGTGAGGGTGGAGGCCTCGGATGCAGAGCTGATGGCGGGCTGCTCATCCTCCGTCATGAGTTGCACCACAGTGTCTGCATCCTTTTCCTCAATGGGACGTTTCCGACCCGGCTGGAGGAAAATCGGAGCAGGTGCTACACGCTGCTGCTGCTGTGTCTCTGCAGCGTGAGTTGCAGATGCTCCTGCTGGGCGGCGCCCAAGGCGTCCACGGCCAGTGGCTATGGGAGGAATGTTAGCCACTGACGCTGCTGCTGCTGCTGCGGAACTGTGCATGGTGGCGCGCCCGCGGCCGCGGCTTGCCACAATGCTGCTCCCTCTCCTCCTGATTCCCTTGCTGCCCTTCCCCTTGCCCAAACCGCGCTGGCTGCCACTTCCAGACATCTTAAATGTTTTGGGCGTATAGACAAAAGTTTTGTAAAAGGGCGGGTGAAAAGTGGGGTACTTTAATGGAGTGGGTTGGTTGGTGAGGTGACTGAGTGAGTGTCCCCTAGTACAGTAAGTAAGTAGTAACAGTCAGGAAGTACAACTAGCAGTTACAATAATCAGTAGTAATCACAAGTAAATTTAGTGTGTGTACACTCAGACAGTGAGTGCACGCACGCAGGAGCTAGTAGCCTATGAACACAGTGACTGAGTGTCCTAGACTCCTAGTACAGTAAGAGTAAGTAGTAACAGTAAGTAGAACTAACTAATTACAATAATCAATCAGCGATCAGAAGGAAATGGAGTGTGGGTGGTGTGTGTACACTCAGACAGTGAGTGACCGCACGCAGGAGCTAGTAGCCTATGAACACAGTGACTGAGTGTCCTAGACTCCTAGTACAGTAAGAGTAAGTAGTAACAGTAAGTAGAACTAACTAATTACAATAATCAATCAGCGATCAGAAGGAAATGGAGTGTGGGTGGTGTGTGTACACTCAGACAGTGAGTGACCGCACGCAGGAGCTAGTAGCCTATGAACACAGTGACTGAGTGTCCTAGACTCCTAGTACAGTAAGAGTAAGTAGTAACAGTAAGTAGAACTAACTAATTACAATAATCAATCAGCGATCAGAAGGAAATGGAGTGTGGGTGGTGTGTGTACACTCAGACAGTGAGTGACCGCACGCAGGAGCTAGTAGCCTATGAACACAGTGACTGAGTGTCCTAGACTCCTAGTACAGTAAGAGTAAGTAGTAACAGTAAGTAGAACTAACTAATTACAATAATCAATCAGCGATCAGAAGGAAATGGAGTGTGGGTGGTGTGTGTACACTCAGACAGTGAGTGACCGCACGCAGGAGCTAGTAGCCTATGAACACAGTGACTGAGTGTCCTAGACTCCTAGTACAGTAAGAGTAAGTAGTAACAGTAAGTAGAACTAACTAATTACAATAATCAATCAGCGATCAGAAGGAAATGGAGTGTGGGTGGTGTGTGTACACTCAGACAGTGAGTGACCGCACGCAGGAGCTAGTAGCCTATGAACACAGTGACTGAGTGTCCTAGACTCCTAGTACAGTAAGAGTAAGTAGTAACAGTAAGTAGAACTAACTAATTACAATAATCAATCAGCGATCAGAAGGAAATGGAGTGTGGGTGGTGTGTGTACACTCAGACAGTGAGTGACCGCACGCAGGAGCTAGTAGCCTATGAACACAGTGACTGAGTGTCCTAGACTCCTAGTACAGTAAGAGTAAGTAGTAACAGTAAGTAGAACTAACTAATTACAATAATCAATCAGCGATCAGAAGGAAATGGAGTGTGGGTGGTGTGTGTACACTCAGACAGTGAGTGACCGCACGCAGGAGCTAGTAGCCTATGAACACAGTGACTGAGTGTCCTAGACTCCTAGTACAGTAAGAGTAAGTAGTAACAGTAAGTAGAACTAACTAATTACAATAATCAATCAGCGATCAGAAGGAAATGGAGTGTGGGTGGTGTGTGTACACTCAGACAGTGAGTGACCGCACGCAGGAGCTAGTAGCCTATGAACACAGTGACTGAGTGTCCTAGACTCCTAGTACAGTAAGAGTAAGTAGTAACAGTAAGTAGAACTAACTAATTACAATAATCAATCAGCGATCAGAAGGAAATGGAGTGTGGGTGGTGTGTGTACACTCAGACAGTGAGTGACCGCACGCAGGAGCTAGTAGCCTATGAACACAGTGACTGAGTGTCCTAGACTCCTAGTACAGTAAGAGTAAGTAGTAACAGTAAGTAGAACTAACTAATTACAATAATCAATCAGCGATCAGAAGGAAATGGAGTGTGGGTGGTGTGTGTACACTCAGACAGTGAGTGACCGCACGCAGGAGCTAGTAGCCTATGAACACAGTGACTGAGTGTCCTAGACTCCTAGTACAGTAAGAGTAAGTAGTAACAGTAAGTAGAACTAACTAATTACAATAATCAATCAGCGATCAGAAGGAAATGGAGTGTGGGTGGTGTGTGTACACTCAGACAGTGAGTGACCGCACGCAGGAGCTAGTAGCCTATGAACACAGTGACTGTCTGACTGAGTGTCCTAGACTCCTAGTACAGTAAGAGTAAGTAGTAACAGTAAGTACAACTAACTAACAATAATCTATCAGTAATCAGAAGGAAATAGAGTGTGTGTACACACAGACAGTGAGTGAGTGCACACACGCAGGAGCTAGCTAGTAGCCTATAAACAGTGACAGTCAGTGAGTGTCCTACTCCTAGTACAGTATAACTACAATACTATTAGTAAAGGACAGCAGAAATACTGGTATAGATGAGAGAAATAAACAGAGGACAGCTGCCCACAGAGGCAAGGCCCCCCTGAGGCCTAAACCTGTAAGCTTGCAGCAGCTGCCTGTCTCTAATGTAACACACAAGCTACTAACTAAAATACAATGTCTATCTAACTAACAACAATATAGGTGTATATGGCAGGTGTAGGTGAGCAAAAACGCTAGGTAAATGATCACAATAGAGCACTTGCTAAGCCAAAGCACAAAGGAGCAACTCTCTCTCTGTACAAGTCTCAGGCAAGCATGGAGAAACGTAACATGGCGGCCGCTATTTATAGGGTAGGGGCTGGCCAGGGTCCCCCTCTGTGATTGGCTGCCGTCAGAGGGCCTGGGAGCCCTCTGATTGGCTCTAAGGACATCAATCTGGGCTATGACGCTATTCGAGCTCGGTACCGAGCTCGAATAGCGCCGAGTTGCTCGAATAGCTCGAATAGTGAATGGGCTATTCGAGTGTACTCGGATAGCCCATTCGAATAGCTCCAGCTATTCGGAGCTCGAATACCGAGCTCGAATAGCTGAAAAAGAGCTCGAATATTCGAGCTACTCGAATATTCGAGCTCTGCTGAGCACCACTGCACATAAGTTAAATGGTTCCACCCCAAACTTGGCCCTAAACTACAATGGAGATATGACTATGGTAGGTATTCAATTGTGAGCTCCTCTGAAGGAAAGTTAGTGACAAGACTATATAATCTGTACAGCACTGCGGAAGATGTTGCCACTATATAAATACTAAATAATAATAATGATAGCAAGACTTTGTTTTTCTGTCCACATTGAAACTTAAGTGTCTTTCCTCAACTAGGGCTGGTCTTGGGCAAAGACATTGTAACCCCTTGCCTGGAGCACCAGTGCTTTAACCTCCTTGGCGGTAATCCCGAGCTGAGCTCGGGGTATGCCGCCGGAGGTCGCCGCTCAGGCCCTGCTGGGCCGATTTGCATTCTGCAAAAAGCAGCACACGCAGCCGGCACTTTGCCAGCCGCGTGTGCTGCCCGATCGCCGCCGCTCCGCGGCGATCCGCCGCGTGCAGCGGCGAAAGAGGGTCCCCCCAGCCGCCCGAGCCCAGCGCAGCCGGAACAAACAGTTCCGGCCGGCGCTAGGGGCTGGATCGGGCGGCTCTGACGTCAGGACGTCGACTGACGTCCATGACGTCACTCCGCTCGTCGCCATGGCGACGAGGAAAGCGAAACAAGATAGGCCGCTCATTGCGGCCTATCTTGTTACTTTCGATTGCCGGAGGCGATCGAAAGTACGCTTCCGGAGCGCCCTCTAGTGGGCTTTCATGCAGCCAACTTTCAGTTGGCTGCATGAAATATTTTTTTTTTTATTTAAAAAAAACCCCATTTCAGCCTCCCTGGCAAAATAAATAAACCGCCAGGGAGGTTAAAGGAATACTATCGATACCCAAGTATTCTAAAATGACAATGTACAAATAATGTCTAAGTAGCTGTGTAAACATTTTCCTACTTTTCATGTTAAATATCAATATCAGGCAAAAGCTGTAATTTTTTGAGGGTAGGATTTAGCTATATTGGGACAAATCAATTGCAGAAGGGGTGTCTGCTTCAATGCACAGCCAGAGTTGCATATCAGACTACAGAAAGCAAATATCAAACATATCAAACTCTGAAAGCAAAAACAGTATGAAATGCTGTGAGAATTAGTTACATTTCCTCTGTTCTCTTCAGACACTTCAGTCAGAAACACAGGACACAGGATCTGCAGCTGTTGGGAGCTCTCTCTCTCTGTCACGCACAGAGCTACACATAGAGTTAACTGATCAAGTGTGAGGGGAATTTCCCCTCTCCTCATGGCTCAGTCAGCCGTCAGTTTTGGCGTCAGTAAACTTTGAAAGTATTTTGCTAACAGTAAAAAATGAAGTTGCTACTAAAATGTATACACCAGCAGGGGCGGACTGACAACTCATGGGGCCCCCGGGCAATAGGAGATTATGGGGCCCCCATACCAGTGTTTCCCACCTTTCACGTTATATTTTTACAGACTAAGATATAATCATTTATTGTCAACAGTAAATATGTTCTATTGAGATATCGTACACTGACAAAAATCCCAAAATGGGTGTGGTCACTCAACAGAATGTGGGCGTGGTCATGGGTGGGGCAAAATATACATGACCTTAGCAGTGGTGTAAAAGGTCTGCCGGGGAAGTCTGAACTCTGCCATAGTGTTTCTCCCCAAAATACATGTAATCTGACAGCATTTCACCAAAAATCCATGCAATTTGGCAGAGGTTTCTCCAAAATACAGAGAATATGGCAGTCGTTCCCCCAAAATAGACGTTATCTGGCAGCAGCGGTTCCCCCAAATACACATAATTTGGCAGCGGATCACCAAAAATACATGTAGCAGCAGTGGTTCCCCCAAAATACACAGAATCTGGAAGCAGCAGTTCCCCCATTATACACAATCTGGCAGCGGTTCCCCAAAAATACACATAATCTGGCAGCTGTTTCTCAAAATACACTTAATCTGAGAGCAGCAGTTCCCCAAAAATAGTTAATCTGGCAGCAGTTCCGCCAAAATAGGTGCCCCCAGTATAGGTAACCAGGTCAAAAGGTATCCCCAGTGGAAGTATCCAGGTCTATAGTTTTTCCCAGTGCAGGTATCCAGGTCTATAGGTGTCCCCAGTATAAGTAGCCTAGTCTGCAGGTGTCCCCAGAATAAATAACCAGGTCTATAGATGTCCCCATTTAAGATAGCCAGGTCTATAGATGTCCCCAGTTAAGATAGCCAGGTCTATAGGTGTCTCCTGTATAGATAGCCAGGTCTTTAGGTGTCCCCAGTATATGCAGCCAGGTGTATAGGTGTCCCCAGTATAGCCAGGTTTATAGGTGCCCCCAGTATATGTAGCTAGGTCTATAAGTGCCCCCAGTATATGTAGTCAGGTGTATAAGTGCCTTCAGTATATGCAGCCAGGTGTATAGGTCTCCCCAGTATATGCAGCCAGGTGTATAGGTCTCCCCAGTATAGCCAGGTCTGTAAGTGCCCCCAGTATATGCAGCCAGGTGTATAGGTCTCCCCAGTATATGCAGCCAGGTGTATAGGTCTCCCCAGTATAGCCAGGTCTGTAAGTGCCCCCAGTATATGTAGCCAGGTGTATAAGTGTCCCCCAGTATATGCAGCCAGGTGTATAGGTCTCCTCAGTATATGCAGCCAGGTGTATAGGTCTCCCCAGTATAGCCAGGTCTGTAAGTGCCCCCAGTATATGTAGCTAGGTCTATAAGTGCCCCCAGTATATGTAGTCAGGTGTATAAGTGCCCCCAGTATATGTAGTCAGGTGTATAAGTGCCCCCAGTATATGCAGCCAGGTGTATAGGTCTCCCCAGTATATGCAGCCAGGTGTATAGGTGTCCCCAGTATAGCCAGGTTTATAGGTGCCCCCAGTATATGTAGCTAGGTCTATAAGTGCCCCAGTATATGTAGTCAGGTGTATAAGTGCCCCCAGTATATGCAGCCAGGTGTATAGGTCTTCCCAGTATATGCAGCCAGGTGTATAGGTCTCCCCAGTATAGCCAGGTCTATAGGTGCCCCCAGTATATGCAGCCAGGTGTATAGGTCTCCCCAGTATATGCAGCCAGGCTTGTAGGTGTCTCCAGGAGGGGAGACAGCCAGTGAAGAAGGGCGATGGGCATAGCAGCGGAGAAGGGGGGAAGTTTCCCCCCCCCCCCTTCTCTCTGAGAAGCCCAGACTAGCTGCACACAGATCAGCGATCCCTCCGGTGGCTGAACAGCGTCTCCGCCCGCTGTCAGCCGCTTCCAGCTGTCCGACACATTACAGATTACGGAGGGGAGAGCCAGGAAGGGGGGCCCCAAGGTGAGAGAAGGGGGGGAAACTTCCCCCCTTCTCCGCTGCTATGCCCATCGCCCTTCTTCACTGGCTGTCTCCCCTCCTGCTCAGGCTTCTCTGGCGGGTGGCGGGCCCCCCCTGACCACGGGCCCTCGGTCCGTGCCCGAGTGCCCTAATGGTCAGTCCGCCCCTGTACACCAGTACTTAGCAGCACTTCCCAAACAATTCCTGTGTCAATTGAAAAAAATATGTGAATCGATAGTATTCCTTTAGGCTTCTTGCACACCAAGACGTTGCATTAGGTGCCACGTTAAGGTCGCATAACGTGCACCTAACACAACGTATGGTGCTGCAAGAGCCGACGGTAGAGTTAGCCGTGTTAGGCGGCTCGAGTCCTATAATGTCTCCCAGAGTGGCGCTGATTGGCCAGCGGGACCACGTGATGCGGAGCGAGACACTCCGCATCACGTGGTCCCGCCGGCCAATCAGCGCCCGCCAGTGCAGTGAATATTAAGTAGCCATGTGCGCGGCTACTGTAGCTGGCTCTCCCCGCCTCCTCTCCGCCCCCCACTGCGCATGTGCAAACAGTCAAACGTGGCTATAGCCGCTCCAACGCCGTAGCATGCTGCACAGAATGTGAACAGCCCACTTGTGTTACATTGCTGTGCGTTGGGGGTGCGCCTGTAACGTCTTGGTGTGTAAGCAGCCTTAAGGGACGCCAGTCACTATGTGCTGATGCTCATATATTCATAGGAGCAGCAGCGACTCTGCATTCTTGTCTAAAGAAAACCTTAAAGCGGACTCAAACCAAACATTTTTTTAATTAAAAATATTTAGTTGCACCACTCTGACACATACAAAGGAAAATAAACACTCCTTCAAACCTATGATCATTTCAGTGCATGCTTTTCACCCTTCTCTTTTCATAGCTAGGGTTATACTGGGGGCAGCCATTAGCAATTCCTCCTTTGCTGGACACCATCTACTCCACCAGTTTGCCGGAAAAATCCCAGCAATTTGAAAGGAAGGGAGGGGTTCCTCCAATAAATGTAAAATATTTTATATTTGTCATCATGCAGCTGAAAAAAGGCTGCTGTTTATTACTATAATTTAGAAAATAGATTTTATTTCTGAAATCTTGTATTTTTAATTTGGGTCCACTTAAAGTAATTTAAAAAAAAGCCAGTTTAACTTGCCTGGGGCTTCTACCGGCCCCCTGTAGCCATGTTCCTGCGCCGTGACAAACCGATCATTCAGTCCCATACAGCAACCCACTTTCATTTACAGTGACTCAGCGAGTCAATGGCCACTGCATCCTTGATTGTGCATGTCCTGCGCACGTGCAGTACAAGAAAATCTTGTAATGCACATGCACAGGTCGCTCCTGGGAATGAGAACACGATCGAGAATACGCGCGACTAGGGCTGTGCAAGCGCAGTGGCTATCGTCTCGCTGAGTCCCCGGAAATAAAAGTGGGTCCCTGCGGGGGACCAGAGGATCAGTTTCCTTTAAGTCTCTCTGCCATCTCTCACAGGAAGGATCCAGATGTTAGTCAGCTTGGCTCTGCTCCCCAAGACTGCCCATGACCCAGCCCCCCACTGTGAGATCACAGCTCAAACATTCTGTATCTGATCAGCAGCCTATAAAGGAGTTGGCTGACAGCAGCAGTCAGAAAGACAGAGTGCCTAAGGCTTTGGAAGCATTTGTGGCAGAAAGTCGACGAGGAGACAAGTAAGTGTTGCAAATAGCTGATCAGCAGCTGGAACAGCATGAATGCTGCAGTGAGTCCGAGTTACACACTGTGCAGTGTGGGGTGCTGTCCAGCAGCAGCAGCAGCACTGAGGTCTGAAAGGGGGGACAGTAATAGCATTTTGCACAGTTTCTAAACTTTTATGTACACTCCTGTAAAGTGGGTATCCTTATTAGAGTGGTTTCCTGTGAATGTGTATCCTCTGCAACACTGCTGTTGCTTGTCACAGGGACAAAAAGGGAGAACAAGTTCTAATAGATGGAACCCGGACAGCAATTAAGTGAGGACATTTGTTCACATACATATTGTCCCAGAGCCAGTAAGCTGGGTGCAGGGTGACTCTGTTGTCGCTCAAATTCCCAGCATCGTAGTAACTGGGAGGGAGAAGTAATTTGGGATCTGGCACATTAAAAGAGGAACTCCAGTGGAAATAATGTAATAAAAAAATGTGCTTAATTTTTACAATAATTATGTATAATTAATTTAGTCCGTGTTTTCTCATTGTAAAATCTTTCATCTCCCTGATATACATTTTGACATTTATCACATGGTGACATTTGTACTGGTTTGTACTGCTGGTAGGTGATGTCACTGGAAGGAGATGCTGCTTGCTTTTTTGGCAGTTGTTAACAACTGTTATTTCCCACAATGCAACAAGGCTCCCACAGGGTGATGTCCGTACCTCAGTGCTGTGAGGTGCTGACATCACACTGTTGGAGGGTTTTCACCACAAAATCAGCCATACAGAGCCCCCTGATGATCCATTTGTGGACTGCAGCCTTAAAACCCCTGCCTAAACCACTGCCCCTGCCTTTCTTTTGGTGCTATTTGATTTCTGCTGTGATTTTTAGTTTTTATTATATTCATCAAAAAAACCATGAATTTTGTCAAAAAAATGATTTTTTTTTTTATTTCTTTGCTGACATTTTTCAAATAAAGTAAAATTTCTACCGGTAGGGTGGTGGGATTGTATATATGTGTGATTTTGTACTGTATATATGTAAAGCACTTACTGACTGAGGAAGCCGTTAGGGTGTAACATGTCTAGGTGATTGTTACAGCACTGTACATATATAGGAGCCCCCCGTATGTCTCTCTATTCATTGTATATGTCTCGAGGACAGTACTCTGCAAGCTGTGTATGGTCTTTCACAACTCTATGACCGCACAGGTGCCCAGTGCTTCCTGAGTTACTGTGTGGGGACCTTTAGACTTAAGCCAAGGGATAGCTACATCTCACCTAATAATCAAAATAGGGGTGTGGGGGATCAGCAAAGACCCTCACGGCATGTATTAGGTCTGCGCTATATATACAGCAGGTCCTCTGGGGAACACTTGTGACCACAAGACCCCTCGTACATATTCTATGTTTTTATTTGATGTTGATACAACGACTTTAAGTACCCATAGGGTTTGTCCGTATGGACTAAGAGTGTGCATATATTTTTACCCTGGTACCTTTTCTCGGTGGTGCATGAGTTCAATGTATAGGTGCCACAGGACAAATTAGCCAGTGTATAGGTACCACAGGACAGGTTAGCCAGTGTATAGGTGCCACGGTATAGGTTAGCCCAGGCATGGGCAAACTTGGCCCTCCAGCGGTTAAAGAGACACTGAAGCGGAAAAAAAACATGATATAATGAATTGGTTGTGTACTATGAATAATTACTAGAAGATTAGCAGCAAAGAAAATATTCTCATATTTTTATTTTCAGGTATATAGTGTTTTTTCTAACATTGCATCATTCTATAATATGTGCAGATTACACAACACTCCGCATTCTAAATGATTCTTTCAGAGCAGTCTGTGAACTAATGACCTCTCCTCTGGCAGAGGAAAAGTAAATAGTTCAGCAACAGTTGAGATAATAAAAGTCAGAAAACAGCCCTCTCCACGACTTTCAAAGTCGTAGAGCTTAATGGCTTTTTGCATAGAGATAACAACTGGAGTTTCTAAAGTCTTCCTGTACTGGAAACAATTAGACTGATGTATCTGCAGGGCCGGATTTGTACTTTTCTCCACCCAAGGCCCACTGTCACCAAGCGCCCCCCTCCCCCCCCCCCCCCCTCCCTCTGAATCACAGGACTGTATTTTCTCCAACGCTGCCAACCAACACTTAACGTTAAAATAAACATCACAAAGTACTGACTACTAAGCTCACTAATGCTAGGTCCACGCAATACAATTTTCTGACTGATTTGCTGTCAGATTGATGATTTCCAAAATGTCCAATCTGATAGCCAATTGATTTTCCATTCACTTCTATGGAAAATCGATCGGAAATCAGATTGGACATGTTGGAAATAATTGATCTGACGGTAAATGTGTCAGAAAATTGCATTGTGTGTACCTAGCAGTACAGCCTTTTTCTCCTGTCAAAGTGTCAGTGAAACAAATCCATCCGGGCATTCACCACACACACACACACACACACCAGGTCTGGAGGCCTGGTGGCCGTGTGCAGCAGATATGTTTATTCAGGGGGCTGTGCTGTACCTGCACCCTGGAGTTCTGGTCTAGTTGCTCAGCCCCAAATGCACCATGAGACCTGTCCATCCCCTCCACACTCCTGGAGGCTTAGCTATGGTTTTCAGCGCCCGGGGACAAAGACAGTTTTTGCGCTCCCCTCCGGCTAGTCCTGTGCTGTGGTCATGGGTGGAGCTATGACTATGGTAGGATTAGACTGTGAGCTTCTCTGAGGACAGTCAGTGACATGACTATGTACTCTGTAATGTGCTGCAGAAGATGTCAGTGCTATATAAATACATAATAATATGGGAGGACATTAGACTATGACTATGGTAGGATTAGAGTGTGAGCTCCTCTGGGGACAGTCAGTGACATGACCAGGGCCGGCCTTTGACCTGAGCGACCTGTGCGATCGCTCAGGGCGCCGGCTTCCAGGGGGCGCTCCTGCTGCCTGTATTAATGTGAACTACGTTGCGAAGCTGCGGCCCCGGCTGGGTCCGTCTTGCTCCGCCCCCTGGTGCCGCTGCTGGGGGTGATGGCTGGGGGGCAAACTTGGCAAACGTGCCCGTGATAGAGGGGGAGCCGCGGGGAGGGCAGCCCGACCTCTCCCTCCCTTCCTCTCCGGGCCGCCCTCCTTGCTCCCCCCTCCGATGCAGACTGCAGTGCAAAGTGAACAACTCACCTCCCTCCCTGGTTCCGATCGCCGGCGCCTCTCACTTGCCGCTGTTCTCCTCTTCTACATTGTCACTGAACTGATGCACACTAAACTTCCTGCTTAACAGGAAGCTTAGTGTGCATCAGTGACAATGTAGAAGAGGAGACCAGCGGCAAGTGAGAGGCGCCGGCGATCGGAACCAGGGAGGGAGGTGAGTGGTTCTCTTTGCACTGCAGTCTGCATTGGAGGGCTGAGCACGGAGGGCAGCCCGGAGAGGAAGGGAGGGAGAGGTCGGGCTGCCCTCCCCGCGGCTCCCCCTCCACTATGAGGGGGAGGGGCACCTACCTATCTAGCCAATAGTGGGGGCACCTACCTATCTAACCTATACTGGGGGCAGCTACCTATCTAATCTATACTGGGGGAACCTACCTATCTAATCTATACTGGGGGAAGCTACCTATATAACCTATACTGGGGGAAGCTACCTATATAACCTATACTGGGGGAACCTACCTATCTAATCTATACTGGGGGCAGCTACCTATCTAACCTATACTGGGGGCAGCTACCTATCTAACCTATACTGGGGGCAGCTACCTATCTAATCTATACTGGGGGCAGCTACCTATCTAATCTATACTGGGGCAGCAACCTATCTAATCTATACTGGGGGCAGCAACCTATCTAATCTATACTGGGGGCAGCTACCTATCTAACCTATACTGGGGCAGCTACCTATCTAATCTATACTGGGGGAACCTACCTATCTAATCTATACTGGGGGAACCTACCTATCTAATCTATACTGGGGGAAGCTACCTATATAACCTATACTGGGGGAAGCTACCTATATAACCTATACTGGGGGAACCTACCTATCTAATCTATACTGGGGGCAGCTACCTATCTAACCTATACTGGGGGCAGCTACCTATCTAACCTATACTGGGGGCAGCTACCTATCTAATCTATACTGGGGGCAGCTACCTATCTAATCTATACTGGGAGCAGCTACCTATCTAATCTATACTGGGGGCAGCAACCTATCTAATCTATACTGGGGGCAGCAACCTATCTAATCTATACTGGGGGCAGCTACCTATCTAACCTATACTGGGGGCAGCTACCTATCTAATCTATACTGGGGGCAGCTACCTATCTAATCTATACTGGGGGCAGCAACCTATCTAATCTATACTGGGGGCAGCAACCTATCTAATCTATACTGGGGGCAGCAACCTATCTAATCTATACTGGGGGCAGCTACCTATCTAATCTATACTGGGGGCAGCTACCTATCTAATCTATACTGGGGGCAGCTACCTATCTAATCTATACTGGGGGCAGCAACCTATCTAATCTATACTGGGGGCAGCAACCTATCTAATCTATTCTGGGGGCAGCTACCTATCTAACCTATACTGGGGGCAGCAACCTATCTAATCTATACTGGGGGCAGCTACCTATCTAATCTATACTGGGGGCAGCTACCTATCTAATCTATACTGGGGGCAGCTACCTATCTAATCTATACTGGGGGCAGCAACCTATCTAATCTATACTGGGGGCAGCAACCTATCTAATCTATACTGGGGGCAGCTACCTATCTAATCTATACTGGGGGCAGCAACCTATCTAATCTATTCTGGGGGCAGCTACCTATCTAACCTATACTGGGGGCAGCTACCTATCTAACCTATACTGGGGGCAGCTACCTATCTAATCTATACTGGGGGCAGCAACCTATCTAATCTATACTGGGGG
Organism: Hyperolius riggenbachi; assembly: GCF_040937935.1. Lineage (NCBI taxonomy): Eukaryota > Metazoa > Chordata > Amphibia > Anura > Hyperoliidae > Hyperolius > Hyperolius riggenbachi. Next base: position 205,399,894 of record NC_090657.1, on the reverse strand, counting down.
CAGCTACCTATCTAATCTATGCTGGGGGCAGCTACCTATCTAATCTATACTGGGGGCAGCTACCTATCTAATCTATACTGGGGGCAGCTACCTATCTAATCTATACTGGGGGCAGCTACCTATCTAATCTATACTGGTGGCAGCTACCTATCTAATCTATACTGGGGGCAGCTACCTATCTAATCTATACTGGGGCAGCTACCTATCTAATCTATACTGGGGCAGCCCCATTAGTGTATGTGTGTGGTGCGCTCACACGCAAAGAGGATGAATTGGGGGGGGGGGGGGGGGGAGGGCGCCAAAATCTGGTTATGCTCAGGGCGCTGTGAAACCTAAGGCCGGCCCTGGACATGACTATGTACTCTGTAATGTGCTGCAGGAGATGTCAGTGCTATATAAATACATAATAATAATATGGTAGGACATTAGACTATGACTATGGTAGGATTAGACTGTGAGCTTCTCTGAGGACAGTCAGTGGCATGACTATGTACTCTGTAATGTGCTGCAGAAGATGTCAGTGCTATATAAATACATAATAATATGGTAGGACATTAGACTATGGCCTCAATTCACTAAGATCATGCTAGAGATAATAAGGCAAGAGAAAACTTACCTCCACACGTGAGGGAGTTATCTTACCTCTTCATTCCTTAAGTTACCTCTCCTGTAGTTAATTTACCTCCTCTGTAGTTAATTTACCTCCTCTGTAGTTAATTTACCTCCTCTGTAGTTATTTTCACATGCAGCTAATTAACAGCCTGTCTTTAACTCTGGAGTTATTTTAAGGATTGGAGAGGTAATTTAAAGACAGAAGAGTTAACTTTAGGCTTGCCTGAGGTAAAATGTTTCCTGAATACTACATGCCTTATCATCATGGTAACAACTCTAGAAGAGTTATTAAAGACAGGAGATAAGTTTAGTGAATTGAGGCCTATGACTATGACCGGATTAGATTGTGAGCTCCTCTGAGGACAGACACTGACATGACTCTGTACTCTGTAAAGTGCTGCAGAAGGTGTCAGTGCTATATAATACATAATAATAATAATATGGTAGGACATTAGACTATGACTATGGTAGGATTAGATTGTGAGCTTCTCTGAGGACAGTCAGTGAAAAGACTAAGTACTCTGTAAAGTGCTGCAGAAGATGTCAGTGCTATATAAATACCTAATAATAATATGGTAGAATTATGTCAGTGCGGCACGAAAATAGCAACAACTGTTGCCTCCATCACATGAAATGCAACAACCGTTGCCTCCGACATATCAAATGCAACAACCATTACCTCCGACACATGAAATGCAACAACCGTTGCCTCCGACACATCAAATGCAACAACCCAACCATTACCTCCAACACATGAAATGCACCAACCGTTAACTCCGGAACACAAAATGCATCAAAAGGTTCCCTCTTACCTCAGAGTCCCCTGGGTATCAACCAAGATAACCCCCCCCCCCCCCCATGTCTAAAACACACACAGACACACATACCTCCCAACTTTTTGAGATAAGAAAGAGGGACACTTAAGCCATGCCCCTGCCACACCCCTGATCACGCCCCACCACAACCCTAGTCACGCATACCATAAAGATTTCATAAGAAAAATATGTTGTTTTATAATTCAAACCACACTGGTCCTTTCTATCATGCCTCATTTTCCTTCATATTAACATTTCGCAATTAGTAATGTATCAATTTGAAGGAGGGGAATAAAGTTTAGAGTCGATCAAACACATTTTTTAGTAGAGAAATATATACTTACATAGAAAGAGGGACAAAGTCCTGAAAGAGGGACAAATGAGGAGGAAAGAGGGACAGGGCTCCCAAAGAGGGACAGTTGGGAGCTATGGACACATACCAAGCTATCTAACAACCACCAGGAGACCACAAAACACACACACACACGCACGCACAGACACTGACACACACACAAACATTGACACACGCACGCACAAACATTGACGCACGCACAAACATTGACACACGCACAAACACACACGCACGCACAAACACTGACACACGCACACACACACAAACACTGACACGCACACACACACACGCACGCACAAACACTGACACACGCATGCACGCACAAACACTGACACACACACGCACACACACACACACGCACGCACAAATACTGACACGCACGCAAAAACACTGCCACACACACGCACAAACACTGACACACGCACACACACACGCACAAACACTGACGCACGCACAAACACTGACACGTGCACAAACACTGACACACGCACGCACATACACACACGCATGCACGCACAAACACTGACACACGCACGCATACACACACGCACGGACGCACGCACAAACACTGATACATGCACACACACATGCACACACACGCACGCACACACGCATGCATGCATGCACAAACACGGACACACGCAACGCACACGCACGCACACATGCACACACACGCGCGCGCACACACTGACACCCACACACGCACGCACACACTGACACACACATGCATGCGCGCACACACACTGGCACACGTAGGCATGCGCACACACACTGACACACACACTCTAACACGCACCAGGAGACCACAAAACACACAGACGCACACACACTGCTTTGCCATCCCTCTGGCAGCCAAAAGTCCTACCTAGGGAAAAGCAGCTGGGGCTACTAACTGCAGGCCAATCATTGGGCCCGGGCGCACAAGTTCAAAGGCGACAGGCGGCAGAAGTTGAAAGGGAGAAGGGGAAGTGCATAAGGGGAGGGGGAGAGGGGAGTGGATTAGGAGCGGAGCAGAGCGCCCTGCAAGAAGTACGTGGCCCCTGTAGCTTGACGGAATCCCGCGGCGGACATGCTGAGCACTGGACTCGGGGCTGACGTCACAGGCAGCCAGGTGCTTTGATTGACAGCAGGCTTAGCCGATGTGCCCGCTGTCTTTATTTTGGTCGCGGAGCTGCCGCCTGGGTCACTGACATGCAGCCAGGAGGACGCACACTGGAGTCGGGACTCGGCCAGAATGGAAGAGCGAGTCTGCTGCAGGCTGCAGCTGCAGGCTGATGCTCTCTCCAGCCCCTCTCAGCTTCACTGCTTGTTCTGGCTCCGCTCGTATGCGAGCGGCTGCCTCGCCAGCTGATCTGCCTGCTACACAGGCAATGCTGACAAACACACAGCAAAGCGGGGCGGCTAGCTTCAGACTACCGGAGCGGCTTTTAGTTATTGCGGGTGACAGGTACAGTTAACCTGTCACCCGTCCCACGGAGTAAGGGTAATTCTGGCGCCCTAGTCCCATGCCTTGGGTGCCTGCCCCTAAATCCGGCCCTGTGTATCTGATCGTAATGTTTTATTTCTTAGCTGTACTACAAATACAAATCATAATATCATAATTTTTTTTTCGCTTCAGTGTCTCTTTAAGGAACTACAAGTCCCACAATGCATTTGCCTTAGCCAGTGTATATGTGCCACAGGACAGGTTAGCCAGTGTATAGGTGCTGCAGCCTCCAGATCCCCCTCGCCTCTGAATTTACCTGCTTCGCCCCCTTCCCCCTCCTCTGCTCGCGGCCCACACCTCAAGTAACTTCCAATTACATTTGGGCTCACTACATTCCACTGCCACGCGGAGAGCCGCAGGGAAGAGGCAACGAGTGTTGCCCAGTAATGATGGCCGCCAGGAAGTGATGTCACCTCCTGGTACAGGCCCCGAACACTCGCGGCCTCTCCCCTGCGGCTCACCATGCAGTAGTGCAATGCGGTGAACATGAATGTACTTGGAACTTACTGGAGGAGGAGGTCGCAAGCGGAGGAGGGGGAAAGGAGTGGAGCAGACCAGGCTGAAGTGGCGAAAACCGTCGCCCGCTTTGATGATCCCAAGATCGTCATTGCCCAATTTTCGGATTTAAACTGAAAATCTTTCAGCCCTAGTAGCATAATATAATGGCTTCTGGCAGGTGAGGTAAGTTATATTTTAAAGTTCGATGTGCTGGATCCTTAAAAGACCTTGGTGGTGGGGGGTGGGGGGGGGGGCTGGGCACCAGTACTCACATTAGATTCTAGGCTGAGATGGCCACAAACTTAAAATATGGCTTAAAATATATCATGGGGAACAAAAATCTACAACCTGTTTCATCTTTACATCATAAGACATTTGGAGACTCCTCCACAACCCCCCCCCCCCCCCCACACACACACACACACACATACAAACAGTCACATCACCAGCTGGATCCAGTTGGAGCAGGGTGTATGCCTTGTCCACACAGCAGACATGGCTGAGAGCATACAAGTCATGAGCAGTTGTGAGACATTTGGGACCATGTATGCCCAATACCCTCTCTGCGGTGGTTGCTACACAAAGCCATGGGGGTGTGTACAGAAAGAGGGCATGCAATGTGGAAAGAAACGGTGCTATAATGGCAGCAGGGAAGGAGACTATAAGGGGCCCCAAAATATCTGATGATTGAAAGAATATACACAATTCTCACATTTTACTTTAAGAGCTTTAGAAGATGATTTCCAATTCCACCGGTGACACACAGACCTGCTGCTACACTCACAGCAAGTCCCTATGCAGACAACAGAGACTCACTGGGGCACATGTACTGCCTGTCTAAGCTGCTACTCCTGGCTACTGATCTCACTATGCTGTCCTGTCCTCAGGCTGGGAGCACACGTCTGCTGGTGTGTTTTCTGCACAGGAAAACTGAGAACCAATGTCAATCAATTTGCTAGTGCACACCAAAATGTGTTTTCCACATGCAGATAAAAACTGACAGCAGTCAAGCACTGCACACATTTTCTCTATTAATTACATTAACTTCTGTGATAAAACATGCAAGCTTTCACATATAGAGACACACATGGTGTACAGAAAATGCATACAGAAAAACACACAGAGAAGACAATCAAGTGTGCTCCCAGACACAGCTTCTTATTACACTTACTCTGTCCCCTGATGAAGCAGAACTGGCTCTGCAGACTCCTCCAGCATCACTACAATACAGAGTACTTGGGAGGGGGGGTGTAGAGGTTGGGGGCTGGGCGCTGTACACAAGACCTTGCTGCACACTGAATAGGGACTGTCTACAAATCTTTGTCTACAGAACTTTGTATGATTCCTTATCAGTGGCTGAGCAGATGCAGTCATTAGAACAATTGTGCAGAAGAAGAAAGCTTTTTCCATACTTAACATCAGAAATTCATAAATGTATAATTAATCTTCTACAACCACAGTTTGAACACTTTAAGGCTACCGCTACTATTTACAATATACTCAATAAATCAGGTTTTGTAAAGTCTTCTCATATCAAAACATGGGAACAAGAATTTGCAAACATAACACCCAATTGGTCAAGGCAAAACAATTTTTAACTAATCTAACACACTGTGTCAACCACAGAGAGATATATCAAAAACCATTGCCCCAATGCTATGACACTCCTTATAGATTGGCTTTATTTTCTAATGACCAGACAGATAGATGTTGGTGGAATTGTTCAGCTAAAGGAAGCATATTCCACATATGGTGGAGTTGTCCATAAATCAAAAAAATGTTTTGACTATTTTCTCCTTGAAGGGGCTCAGACTCAGACCATCTCAGGGCCTAACACTGTTTAATCTTGATATTAACTTTCTAATTTTACCCTTCAGATCTTAGCTAATATACAGTATTTCTGGCTACCAAAACAGCTATAGCAAGACACTAGAGGGATCCCAAAACCCTTGAGCTTGCATAGATCTTGCAAATTGTCAACACTAATTTTAAATATTAACCACTTGAGGACCACAGTGGTAAACCCCCCTAAAGACCAGGTTATTTCATACAAAATTGGCCTCTGCAGCTTTAAGGCCATGCTGCAGGGCCGCTCAACACAGCACACAAATGATCCTCCCCCCCTTTTCTCCCCACCAACAGAGCTCTCTGTTGGTGGGGTCTGATCGAACACATACACCCCCCCCCCCCCCCCACCCCGGTGTTTATTTTTTTTAAATAAATATTTATGATATTTATTTATTATTTTTGCCTATTTCTTTCTTTCTTTTTTTTTCATAATCCCCTCCCCCCAGCCGGCCAATCCTGGCGATCGGCTGTCATAGGCTTCTGCCTATGAGAGCTGATCGCACTCTTGTCCCCTAGGGGGACAGCGGTTTCGCCGTCCAACAGTCTTCTGAGGGGCGATCGCTGCTCGGAGACTGAAGGCGGGGCAGAACTCCGCCCCCCGAGCAGGAGATGCGCGCGCAGCTCTATGGATAGCTGTAGGATAATAACTATAATCAGTGATCAAATGTGTCAAGGTTAATAGATAGCCAAGATTGAATGACAATTGTGAGTGGGATTATAAACAAATCTGAACTGGATCGGCCTGCAGATAGCGGAATTATGGTGGGGCCATGTCATGTCATAATAATATATAGTGTCACAGCAATACAGTGTTAGACTAGAGTGCACTCAATATATTGCCTCAATATTACCAACCTTTTCCTTTTCTTCTGTGAAGATGATTCCTATTGGTATTGTTACTGTTCCAGTTATTGTTCTGTGTACAGTATTTCCACTTTCAGTTGTTTAGAAGTTTGTACTGGATTTTTTCTTTTAAAGAGACACTGAAGTGAAAAAAAAAATTATGATATAATGATTTGTATGTGTAGTACAGCTCAGAAATAAAACATTAGGGGCAGAGACATAAATCTAATGTTGTTTCCAGTACAGGAAGAGTTAAGAGACTCCACTTGTTATCTATGCAAAAAAGCTATTGAGCTCTACCACTTTCAAAGTTGCAGAGCTCTGAGTTCATAATCTGAGCTGTCAGGCAAGGATTTTCTTTTTCTCTGCCAGAGGACAGGTCAATAGTTCACAGCCTTCTTAGTTAAAACATTTAAGCTGGCCATACACTAGCCGATTCCCCGCCGATCGACAGCAGATTCGATCACCGGGATCGAATCTGCTGTCATCGTTCACGCTACACGCTAAATTTCGATCTATTTCGTCCCGAAATAGATCGATCCCGTCGATCGCTCCGTGCGGGAAATTACCGTTGATCTCCCGTGGGAAGGGAGCGCGTCGCTATCGGCGTTCGAGGGCCCGACGACCGACGCAATACAGCTGCAATACATTACCTGCTCCGCCGGCGCGACTCCCCAGGTCTCCGCTGTCTTCTCCGCTCTGGTCTCCGGGTCCGGCATGCTTCACTTACTTCCTGTCCCGGCAGGAAGTTTAAACAGTAGAGGGCGCTCTACTGTTTAAACTTCCCCCAGACAGGAAGTGAAGCATGCCGGACCCGGAGACCAGACCAGAGCGGAGAAGAAGACAGCAGAGACCTGGGGAGTCGCGCCGGCGGAGCAGGTAATGTATGCGGGGCGGGGAGATAGCGGCGGCACCACCACCACAGATTGTGATCGGTTTCAGGCTGAAATCGATTCACAATCTGTTTGCAGTAAAGGCAGCCATACGATCCCTCTCTGATCAGATTCGATCAGAGAGGGATCTATCTGTTGGTCGAATCTGATGGCAAATCGACCAGTGTATGGCTACCTTTAGAGTGCTGAGTGTTGTGTAAACTGCACATATTAGAGAATGATGCAATGTTAGAAAAAGCACTATATACCTGAAAATAAAAGTATGAAAATATTTTCTTTGCTACTAATCTTCTAGTAATTATCCGTACTACACAACCAATTCATTATATCATAATTTTTTTCGCTTCAGTGTCTCTTTAAGCATTATTAAGACCCCATACAGTGTCACTTGTTGACTAAACACAGAGTACTTCACCTCCTTGCCGGTCCAATTCTCGCCGGCAAGGAGGCAGCGCAGCATTTTTTTTTTATTTTTTCAAATCATGTAGCGAGCCCAGGGCTTGCTACATGATAGCCGCTGAGCGGCAGCATCCCCCACCCACTCCGTGGCAAAGTGCTAGCTGCGTGTAGGAAAAAAAAATTATGCAAATCGGCCCAGCGGGGCCTGAGATATCCTCCTGCGCAGGTTACCCCGAGCTGAGCTCGGGATAACCGGCAAGGAGGTTAAGGGCCTTTTTCCACTAGCCTGCGATTTGCGATTTGCTTCTGATCGCAAATCGCAAGGTACATTTAACCACTTTACCCCCGCGCGTACGTATTTCTCCGCCCCTTTTTCCATCCTTTAAAAACCAGGGACGGAGAAACACGTACTTTCCGCGTTCCCGACGCTGCCCGCGCTCCCGCTCGTAAACATGCCGCCCGCCGCTAGTAAAACCGCCGCCGCCCGCTCGCCCAGAGATCAATGAACGGGAAAATCCATTCCCGTTCGTTGATCTAAGCCCCGCAATGATCAGCTGCTCTCCTATGGGCAGCGCGATCATTGTGAGAAAAAACTCACGTGTCCAGCCTCCTTATTCTTCCTCCAAGCTTCCGGAAGGAAGCTTGGAGGTCGCATTAAAACAAAAAGTTACTGTGGCCATCTTGTGGCCAAATAGTAAACTACACCCTACACATTTTTCACATACAAATAAATGACTTTTACACATAAAATTAACTCATTACCTCCCACACTCCCCATTTTTATTTTTTTTTGTAATTAAAAAAAAATTAAAAAATTTACAATTAAAAAAAATACATAAATAGTTACCTTAGGGACTGAACTTTTTAAATATTTATGTCAAGAGGGTATAACACTGTTACTTTATAAACTATGGGCTTGTAATTAGGGATGGACGCAAAACTGAAAAAAATGCACCTTTATTTCCAAATAAAATATTGGCGGCAAACATTGTGATAGGGACATAATTTAAATGGTTTTATAACCGGGACAAAAGGGCAAATACGTTTCATGGGTTTTAATTACAGTAGCATGCATTATTTAAAAACTATAATGGCCGAAAACTGAAAAATAATTATTTTTTTCCCCACATTTTTCCTATTTTCCCATTAAAACACATTTAGAAAAAAATAATTCTTGGCATAATGTCCCACCTAAAGAAAGCCTAATTGGTGGCGAAAAAAACAAGATATAGTTCATTTCATTGCGATAAGTAATAATAAAGTTATAGACGAATGAATGGAAGGAGCGCTGAAAGGTGAAAATTGCTCTGGTGCTCAGGGGGTAAAACCCCTCAGTGGTGAAGTGGTTAACTAATGGAAACTGCAGCAGCAATTTCCATTAGTGCGATCCGATTGCGATGCGATTTTGGTCAAAGCGCAATCGCCGTCCTGCCGCGTTTTGTATGCGATTGAGCTGGACTATAATGAGTATAGTAGCTCAATCGCAATTGCATGGTGGAAATTGAAACGCGATCGCGATCGCAATCGCGATCGCAATCGCATTCCATAGTGGAAAAGAGCCCTAAAGGACCACAATTGTGGAAATCTTAAAATTTCAAATATATGTAAACATATACAGATAAGAAGTGCATTGCTCCAAGCGAAACATGAGCCATAAATTCCTTTTCTCCTATGTTGCTGTGACTTACAGTAAGTAGTAGAAATCTGACAGAACGGACAGGTTTTGGACAAGCCCCAGTGGCGTAGCTAAGGAGCTACAGGCCCCGTTGCAAGTTTACACTGGGCCCCCCTAAGAGCTCTATAAATAATAATTGATACGGCGCACCAAAACCTGACAAGGACAGCCATAGTGTCAGAGGTGCAAGAAGGGGATGGGGAACAGTTGTTAATGATTACCACTATTCAAAATATCTATAGAAGTTATTATTGTCAGCGCAAGACTAATAAAGAGATAATACTGCAGTTGAGGCTGGGCCCAACGGGGCCCCGATGCAGTCGCAACCTCTGCAACCCCTATTGCTACGCCTCTGTCTAGCCCATCTCCTCATGGGGGATTCTCAGGGATTTCTTTATTTGAAAAGCACTTAGTAAATGGCAGTTGCTCTGTCCAACTGCCAAAAAAAATGTACAGTGAGCAAGGAGGCTGGTCAGCATTTATGTATAAATCGTTTTCAGGCAGTGTCTTCTACAAAGAATAAAGGCCATGCTGAAAATCCCCGATGAAGAGATGGACTAGCGGTTCTGTCAGATTTCAACTGCTTACTGTAAGTGACAGCTACGTAGGAGAAAATTAACTTTGTGACTCATTTTACTCTACAAGAAACGTACTTCTTATTTGTATATGTTTACAAATATTTTAAGATTTTCGCAACAGTGGTCCTTTAAAAATAATTTTCAAAATGCAGTTGTATATTCAACGCTATGAACCCAGTTGATTTAACATGTCTTCTGCTAATAAAAATGTTTTGAAACAGAAAGCTTTTTCTCTCCACACCCTTAGTTGTCAGTCTCTCAGGACAGGCAAAATAAACTTTTTTTTCTTGACTGCCAGAAAATTTGCAAGATGTTGGTCACAAGGGACCGCAAAGCCCTACAGTACAATAATAGGAGTGGTCACATAAGCCACTCAAGTAAAACAACAGTACTTTATTGATTATAATATGATACAGGTGACACCTGGGTATGTCCTGTAGTGTTGTTAAAGTGGGTGTCTTTGCTGATGCCCTAGAAAGAGGCTGAAATATATACAGATCACCAGTGGCGTAGCTACAGACCTCAGTGGCGTAGCTACAGAATTCAGACCTGCCCCCCAACTCACTTGTGACACTGCTCAGCACCACACACACAACTGAACACAAACATCCACTAAAAAAAGTACAGGAGCTCAATAATTCCCATTACAAATTAATAATACGACCTGAAAAATACATTTACATTACCACCATGTGCCTCCATATACAAAAATGAAATAGCCAGGTGCCCCACATAAAAGAATTAAGTAGTCAGAGGACCCCTAGATTAAAAAAAATATATACATTTTGTAGCTGTCATTTAACCTCCCCGGAGTTCTATTGAGATCGCCAGGGCGGCTGCGGGAGGGTTTTTTTTTTTTATAAAAAAAAAATCTATTTCTTGCAGCCAACTGAAAGTTGGCTGCATGAAAGCCCACTAGAGGGCGCTCCTGTTGCATATTTCTGATCGCCTCCGGCGATCAGAAATAACAAGAAGGGCCGCGATGAGCGGCCCTCCTTGTTTTGCTTTTCTCGTCGCCATGGTGACAAGCGGAGTGACGTCATGGACGTCAGCCGACGTCCTGACATCAGCCGCCTCCGATCCAGCCCTTAGCGCTGGCCGGAACTGATTGGTCCGGCTGCGCAGGGCTCGGGCGGCTGGGGGGACCCTCTTTCGCCGCTGCTCGCGGCGGATCGCCGCAGAGCGGCGGCGATCAGACAGCACACGCGGCTGGCAAAGTGCCGGCTGCGTGTGCTGCTTTTTATTTGATAAAAATCGGCCCAGCAGGGCCTGAGCGGCACCCTCCGGCGGTAATGGACGAGCTGAGCTCGTCCATACCGCTCAGGAGGTTAAATAACAGTATTAGGTAGCCCCCACTCAGATAGCAGGATCAGGGTTTCTCATGTAGCCATATTATGTAGCCCCACTATGGTAGCAGTATTTGGTAGTAGACCCCCCCCCCCCCCTCAGATAGCAGTATTAGGAAGGGCCCCTCATATAGTGGTATTTAAAGCTATCTGATGGAGAGGGGACCCCCAGTGGCGTAGCTAAGGAGCTGTGGGCCCCGGTGCAAGTTTTACATTGGGGCCCCCCAAGCACTGTATACATAACAATTGATACGGCGCACCAAAACCTGCCAAGGACAACCACAGTGTCAGAGGTGCAAGAAGGGGATGGGGAACAGTATGTTAAGGATTACTACTATTCAAAGCATCTATAGATGTGATTATTACAAGCACAGGACCAATAGAGAGCCAATACTGTGATATAGGGCTTGATTCACAAAGCGGTGCAAACTGTTTAGCATGGGTGTGCTAAACAGTTAGCACGTGAAGTGCTTTTTGCGGACTTTTGCGCGCGCAAAGTGCCGCGATTCGCGCGATCGCGGACGTTTGCGCGCGCAATTTGCCGCGAATCGCGGTAAATTGTGCGCGCAAAAGTCAGCGGTCGTCCGAATTGCGGCACTTTGCGCGCACAAAAGTCCGCGAAAAGCACTTCACATGCTAACTGTTTAGCACACCCATGCTAAACAGTTTGCACCGCTTTGTGAATCAAGCCCATAGGGTAGACCCTTCGGGGCCCCTCTGGCCCAAGGGCCCAGGTGCGGTGGCTACCTCTGCACCCCGTATTGCTACGCCACTGTGACCCCCTAATACTACTATTAAAAGCAGGAATACTAATGGTAGGGCCCCTCAGATATTAGTGTTATGTAGCCTCCCTCAAACAGCAGACCTTAGATAGCATAGTGTACAGTTAGCATAGCGGAACATCACTTACCTATCCCGCTGCTGTGATCAATTCTCCAGCCTCCTGATCCTCCAAGCTGAAGTGAAGGAGGTCACTATGTGATGGGGCAGGCAGTGAGCTGAAGAGGCAAGTTTCCCTATGCTGTTGGGGGGCAAGGTGCGTTGCTAGGGTCTGCAGGCTAGATTGTGGGTTGGTAAGGGTCCAGGGGTATAGACAGAGGCTAGTGGGCTGATAAGGGGGCAGGGGGGTATAGACAGAGGCTAGTGGGCTGGTAAAAGGGCAGGGGGGTATAGACAGAGGCTAGTGGGCTGGTAAAAGGGCAGGGGGGGTATAGACAGAGGCTAGTGGGCTGGTAAAAGGGCAGGGGGGTATAGACAGAAGCTAGTGGGGTGCAGGGAGGCATAGACAGAGGCCAGTGGGCTGGTGGGGGTGCAGAGAAGCATAGACAGAGGCTAGTGGGCTGGTGGGTTGCAGAGTAGCATAGACAGAGGCTAGTGTGCTGCTGGGGTGCAGCTAAGCATAGACAGAGGCTAGTGGGCCAGCGGGGGCAGGGAAGCATAGACAGAGGCTAGTGGGCTAGTGAGGGTGCAGGGAAGCATAGACAGAGGCTAGTGGGCTGGTAGGGTGCAGGGAAGCATAGACAGAGGCAGTGGGCTGGTGGGAGTGCAGGGAAGCATAGGCAGAGGCTAGTGGGCTGGTGGGAGTGCAGGAAAGCATAGACAGAGGCTAGTGGGCTGGTAGGGTGCAGGGAAGCATAGACAGAAGCTAGTGGGCTGATAGGGTGCAGGGAAGCATAGACAGAAGCTAGTGGGCTGGTAGGGTGCAGGGAAGCATAGACAGAGGCAGTGGGCTGGTGGGAGTGCAGGGAAGCATTGACAGAAGCTAGTGGGCTGGTAGGGTGCAGGGAAGCATAGGCAGAGGCAGTGGGCTGGTGGGAGTGCAGGGAAGCATTGACAGAAGCTAGTGGGCTGGTAGGGTGCAGGGAAGCATAGACAGAGGCTAGTGGGCTGGTGGGGGTGCAGAGAAGCATAGACAGAGCCTAGTGGGCTGGTGGGTTGCAGAGAAGCATAGACAGAGGCTAGTGTGCTGCTGGGGTGCAGCTAAGCATAGACAGAGGCTAGTGGGCCAGCGGGGGCAGGGAAGCATAGACAGAGGCTAGTGGGCTAGTGAGGGTGCAGGGAAGCATAGACAGAGGCTAGGGGGCTGGTAGGGTGCAGGGAAGCATAGACAGAAGCAAGTGGGCTGGTAGGGTGCAGGGAAGCATAGGCAGAGGCTAGTGGGCTGGTGGGAGTGCAGGGAAGCATAGACAGAGGCTAGTGGGCTGGTAGGGTGCAGGGAGGCATAGACAGAAGCTAGTGGGCTGGTAGGGTGCAGGGAAGCATAGACAGAGGCAGTGGGCTGGTGGGAGTGCAGGGAAGCATTGAGAGACGCTAGTGGGCTGGTAGGGTGCAGGGAAGCATAGGCAGAGGCTAGTGGGCTGGTGGGAGTGCAGGGAAGCATAGACAGAGGCTAGTGGGCTGGTAGGGTGCAGGGAAGCATAGACAGAAGCTAGTGGGCTGGTAGGGTGCAGGGAAGCATAGGCAGAGGCTAGTGGGCTGGTGGGAGTGCAGGGAAGCACAGACAGAGGCTAGTGGGCTGGTAGGGTGCAGGGAAGCATAGACAGAAGCTAGTGGGCTGGTAGGGTGCAGGGAAGCATAGACAGAGGCTAGTGGGCTGGCGGGGGTACAGGGAAGCATTGACAGAGGCTAGTGGGAGTTCAGGGAAGCATAGGCAGAGGCTAGTGGGATGGTGGAGGTGCAGGGAGGCATAGACAGAGGCTAGTGGGCAGTTGGGGGTGCAGGGAAGCATAGGCAGAGGCTAGTGGGGGTGCAGGGAAGCAAAGACAGAGGCTAATGGGCTAGTGGGTGCGCAGGGAAGTATAGACAGAGGCTAGTGGGAGTGCAGGGAAGCATAGATAGAGGCTAGTGGGAGTGTAAGGAAGCATAGACAGAGGCTAGTGGGGGTGCAGGGAGGCATAGACAGAGGCTAGTGGGCTGATGGGGGTGCAGGGAAGCATACACAGAGGCTAGTGGGCTAGTGGGGGTGCAAGGAAGCATAGACAGAGACGAATGGGCTAGTGGGGGGTGCAGAGAAGTATAGACAGAGGCTATTGGGCTGGTGAGGGTGCAGGGAAGGACAAGGATGCATACTGTATAGGTTGCAAGGTAGGAAGAACGTGAGAGCTACCATAACTCACCAGCTCTGCTAGTCTGATGGGGGCATCCTCATCTACCCCCAACCACCTCTCGTTAGGAGTCCCCCAAGGCTTGGTCCTTGGCCCCCTACTGTTCTCCCTATACACATCCTCCATTGGCAAGGTTATCTCCTCCATGGGTTTTAACTATCATCTGTATGCAGATGACACCCAGATCTACCCCCACATCCCTGACCTATCCACCATGGACAAGGTCTCCTCCTGCCTATCAGCCATCTCCTCCTGGATGTCCGCTAGGTTCCTGAAACTAAACCTGGACTAAACGGAATTTATGATCTTCCCACCACGTCCATCCCTGACCCTCCCGAATTTGAATGTCACTGTTAACGACACTACCATTCGCCCGACCTCTCAAGCCCGCTGTCTGGGTGTCACCCTAGACTCCGTACTCTCCTTCACCCCCCCCCCCCCCCCCACATCCAAAACCTCACAAAGTCCTGCAACGTCCACCTCCATAACATCTGTAAGATCTACCCTTTCCTGACCTCTGCCACCACCAAACTCCTCATCCATGCCCTCATAATTTCCAGCCTTGACTACTGCAACGCCCTTCTATCTGGTCTTCCTATATCCCGAACTGCCCGCCGCAGTCCGTCATGAATGCGGCAGTCAGAATTATCCACTCTTCCCATCACTCCACCACGGCGGCTCCACTTTGTGAATCCCTCCACTGGCTTCCTATCCAGTCCAGAATCAAGATACTGTGTCTTGCCTACAAATCTGTCCACAAAACCTGCCCAAAGTACATTTCCAATCTTACCCAGAGGTACACACCTGGCCGTTCACTCCGCTCCTCCAATGAACTTTGCCTGACTGCACCTCACATCACCCAATCCCATGCACACCTCCAGGATTTCTCAAGAACTGCACCAACACTATGGAACTCCCTACCTCCTCCCATTAGGGTTTCCCCCTCCTACAACCTCTTCAAGAAGGCCCTCAAAACTCACCTTTTTACTCTGGCCTACCCCCCTTCCTCACTAGTGCGCTAAACCTGCAGCTGAACTCTGGTCCCCTACCTTTTGTGTCCCGACCTCTCCCTCTAGATTGTAAGCCTTCGGGCAGCATTCTCCTCCTTATGTCTCCTACCTGTTCACATACCTCCATTACCGTACACCCATCCTATGGATCTGAGTGAACTCTTGAGTGAACCTAACTTGCTTAATCTCCATGCTCCCATCCAGTGACTAAGCATTACCTTGTACTCATACTGTGCTGTGCGATCTGGTTTTTCTTGTATTCCTGTATTGTCATATTGCTGTATGTCACCCCAAAATATTGTCTGTAATCTTAACTAATGTACAGCGCTGCATAATATGTTGGCACTTTATAAATACAATAAATAAATAAATTCACCATTAACTTTCTTGTGTTACTCCTGCCTCTGACTCTATGGGCTTGATTCACAAAAGAGTGCTAACTGTTAGCACGGCCGGTTCTTTTGCGCGCGATCGCGAATTTTCGCGTGAAACTATCGTTTTGCGTGCAAACACGATTTTTCCCACGAAATCGATATTGTTTTCGCGCAAAAATTCGCGTTTTCGCGCGAAACCGTTATCGTTTCACGCGAAAATTCGCGAGCACGCGCGTGCAATGCGAAAATTCGCGCGAAAACGGCCGTGCTAACAGTTAGCACTCTTTTGTGAATCAAGCCCTATCTCAGTGCCCTTGACCTATATGCCATGTTGATTGCATGATTATGTAAACGGCCCAATGAACTCATATTCATAGAGTGGGGCAGGTGGCATCGCTCAAGAGTGCCTACATCTAAGAGCCCCATGAAAGTTGTGGTATGGAGCCCCATGATCTCTAGCTACGCCATTGCCTACAGTTTTAAATAAACAATGTTCCTTTTTTGTACCCTATCAACATTTACAAGCCCTTATTTGCTAAAGTAACAGTAACATACCCTCATGGCATGCATGTTAAAAAAAAAGCTGAGTCCCAAGGCTAACTAATTATGTATTCTTTTAAATGCTGTCACTTTGGCTTTTTTTGTAACAAGTGTTTTATTTTGGTATCTATGGGGAGGCGACAGGGGACAAAAGGGAATAATAAATATAGGAGGAATGTATTCTGTAATGTATTTTCTATTTTTGTCCACTAGAGGGTGCTACACACTTAATCCTGTGTTCAAAGAAAGTGTGGGTTTTTTACTCTTCTAACTTTTGTTTTAAAGAAAACCTGTAATGGAAAAAAAACAACTCTGTGGGATACTTATCTTGGGAGGGTGAAGCCTCTGGATCCTAATGAGGCTTCCCCCGTCCTCTTGTGTCCCGGCAATTCAGTGCTGCAGTCCTCAGAACAGCGGTGAGGTAAATATCTACATACCTCTCTCCTGCGCAGGCGCACTAGCGGCTCTCCATTCGGGTTAAGCCAGAAATAGCCATACCTGATCGGATCCGCTTTAATGCGCAGGCATGAGTCCTTTGCGCCTGCGCAATAGAGTAGATACGATTGGGTTTGGCTATTTCCACCTTACCTGAACGAAGAGTGCTCCTGAGCAGGATCTCGGAGAGGTAAATATAGCCAGCAGCTGCGCACTCTTGTCAAGCTTCTCGGGGGAAGTTTCGGGGAAGTCAGCACTGAATTCCCCGAAGGTACAGAGGACAGGGAAGCCTCATTGGGATCCTGAGGCTTCCCCCTCCCGAGGTAAGTATCTCCCAGAGTTTTTGTTGTTGTTGTTACAGGGTCTCTTTAATAAATGAACATTGCTCCTGATTGGAGCCATGTTTATTGATTCACAGGCACTTTGGCTTCAGGAACACATGTTCCCTTTTATCAATTCCTGCTAGGTAATTAGCGCTGTGAAGGAGCGACGGGAGAATGTGCATGATTACCTGCCGCTGATTGACAGGACACACCTGTACGTCCTGTTTGTGGGACAGAGATAGTGCATCGTAGCATGTGCTGCTAACTACCTTGCACTCCTTGCAAATAACGGCCGCTCCACTGAACACGCCCTAAGCCCCAACGGGTCCAGTGGTTTTAATGGATGTGATCCCCACACTTTGATTGGCCAATAGGCTGCTTTTCAAGTGACTGTGCAGCCTATTTGGCCAATCAAAGTGCTGGGATCACATCCATTAAAGCCACTAGACCCTCTGGGGCTCAGGGCAGGTTCAGTGGAGCATAGCGTGCACTTAATGAGCGCTCCTCTCATTAAGCTGCGCTTAATGAATCAACTCCTATGGCTAAAGGTATTAGAGGCAAAGGATCAGCAGGACTACCAGGCAACTGGCATTATCTAAAAGGAAATAAATATGGCAGCCTCCATATCCCTCTCAGTTTAGATGTCCTTTAAATGATACACAATATCTTTTTTTTAGACTTTTTATTTTTATAATTTTCAAAGTTTATATTAACATCGATACAGAATAAGCAGATTTGACTATTCACCACTGCACACAGGATGAAATCAAAGTAGAAAATGTTGGCGCCATTGGAAAATATATGTAGGTGCCATTGCAAAATATCAGTAAATGGGTGCCAGAGTGGAAATTTGGGGCCCCGGTAAATAGCGGGTGCTGATACAGGGGGCTCAAGGGTTAGGTGTTAAGTAGGTAGTTTGCGCGGGGGGGGGGGGGGGTGTTTAAGTGTTAGCTAGGTAGTTTGTGCAGGGGGGAGGGGTTGAAGAGTTAGGCGTTAGGTAGGTAGCTTGTGAGGGGTGATCTTAAGGGATAAGCGTCAGAAGAGGAGGGTTCTGTGTGAGAGTAGGGTTAGGTTTGGTCATAGTAAAATACCTGTGTTTAATACCGATATTTTACTATCTGCATTACTGGGCACCCAAATTTCTAGGCGCTTTTATTGGACATATGTGGTAGAAATGAGTTAGTCAATATGGAGAATCATTTTATCACTGTTTACTAAATAGCAATGGGCCTGCTGCAGTAACTTGCGGCAATATTGCCGTACACAAACGGTGCATGGCAAGAGTGCCCTTACTTCTGCAGTTAATACCGCGAGTTACGCTATTAGCATGACCTGCGGTACTCAACTAGCACGACCATTGCTATGGCAACCTGCATTACCAATAAGCGTTACCATCAGTAACACGCATCACTACAACAATGGTCACGCTACTCCAGTACCATGAGTTGAGGAATAGCGTAATTCGCAGTATTTGCTGTGGAATTAAGGGCACTCTTGCTGTGCACAGCAATGTTACCGCAAGTAACTGCATGAAGCCCGAAGTCTGCAACCATGTGTCAGATACACAACGTGTTTAGTTTGCAGCAGAAGACTGCCCCATGTCACGTCTAGTGGTGGCTGCTGCCTGCTCGGATGTAGATGCAGGGGGGGCAAAGACCACAGTACATGCTGAGTGTTTACAGCTGCCTGCTAGTACCTGGCTGATCCATGGGAGGAGCTGTCCATGTGCCAGAGGCCTGCCTGTTAGTACCTGGCTGATCCATGGGAGGAGCTGTCCATGTGTCAGAGGCCTGCCTGCTAGCACCTGGCTGATCCATGGGAGGAGCTGTCCACGTGCCAGAGGCCTGCTTGCTAGTACCTGGCTGATGCATGGGAGGAGCTGTCCATGTGCCAGAGGCCTGCCTGCTAGAACCTGGCTGATCCATGAGAGGAGCTGTCCATGTGCCAGAGGCCTGCCTGCTAGAACCTGGCTGATCCATGAGAGGAGCTGTCCATGTGCCAGAGGCCTGCCTGCTAGTACCTGGCTGATCCATGGGAGGAGCTGTCCATGTGCCAGAGGCCTGCCTGCTAGAACCTGGCTGATCCATGAGAGGAGCTGTCCATGTGCCAGAGGCCTGCCTGCTAGTACCTGGCTGATCCATGGGAGGAGCTGTCCACGTGCCAGAGGCCTGCCTGCTAGTACCTGGCTGATCCATGGGAGGAGCTGTCCATGTGCCAGAGGCCTGCCTGCTAGAACCTGGCTGATCCATGAGAGGAGCTGTCCATGTGCCAGAGGCCTGCCTGCTAGTACCTGGCTGATCCATGAGAGGAGCTGTCCACGTGCCAGAGGCCTGCCTGCTAGTACCTGGCTGATCCATGAGAGGAGCTGTCCATGTGCCAGAGGCCTGCCTGCTAGAACCTGGCTGATCCATGAGAGGAGCTGTCCATGTGCCAGAGGCCTGCCTGCTAGTACCTGGCTGATCCATGAGAGGAGCTGTCCACGTGCCAGAGGCCTGCCTGCTAGTACCTGGCTGATCCATGGGAGGAGCTGTCCATGTGCCAGAGGCCTGCCTGCTAGAACCTGGCTGATCCATGAGAGGAGCTGTCCATGTGCCAGAGGCCTGCCTGCTAGTACCTGGCTGATCCATGAGAGGAGCTGTCCATGTGCCAGAGGCCTGCCTGCTAGTACCTGGCTGATACATGGGAGGAGCTGCCATGTTCCAGAGGCCTGCCTGCTAGTACCTGGCTGATCCATGGGAGGAGCTGTCCATGTGTCAGAGGCCTGCCTGCTAGTACCTGGCTGATCCATGGGAGGAGCTGTCCATGTGCCAGAGGCCTGCCTGCTAGTACCTGGCAGATCCATGGGAGGAGCTGTCCATGTGCCAGAGGCTTGCCTGCTAGTACCTGGTTGATCCATGGGAGGAGCTGCCCATGTGTCAGAGGCCTGCCTGCTAGGACCTGGCTGATCCATGGGAGGAGCTGCCATGTGCCAGAGGCCTGCCTGCTAGCACCTGGCTGATCCATGGGAGGAGCTGCCATGTGTCAGAGGCCTGTCTGCTAGCACCTGGCTGGTCCATGGGAGGAGCTGTCATGTGCCAGAGACCTGCCTGCTACCGTGTTTCCCCGAATTTTTTTTCCAAAATATGTGCTAGGTCTTATTTTCGGGGATGGAAATACATATATCCAGGCACATCGCCTCTAGTTAGGACATTAAATAAATTATTAGGGAAAGGAAGGTGCTGAAGGGGGTGTGGCTAGAAAACAGCAAAAATCTATTAACCCTTCGCACACTCACATGCAAATGTTCAAACAAATGCATTCACAGATTCACTCATCCAGGCACAACTGTTATCCCTACAGCTAAATTAAAAGCCAGGGTTTTAGTTCACAGAAGAATGCATTCTTATGCTTAGTCACCTATACTGCGCAGAAGTACCCAGGTAAACATAGGTGTCCTAACTCTGGCCCTGTAACATGCATAGTGCAGACATGCAAACACATTCATTGCATCAAACCTATCAATGGATTAGGAGCACACATCCTAACTTCCTCTCCTGGGAAAGATGGTGCATCTTACCAATCGCACAAGGGAGCTAACGTTATGTGTCCATGTGCACCATGCGCATACACCAGCATAAGCTGTGTGCATGCTGACAAATACATACAGGGGAAGGAGGGAGTGCACTGAATTAGACCCTAGCCACAGGGGTCAGTAGTAAAATGGAAATACATATATCCAGGCACATCGCCTCCAGTTAGGACATTAAATAAATTATTAGGGAAAGGGAGGTGCTGAAGGGGGTGTGGCTAGAAAACAGCAAAAATCTATTAACCCTTCGCACACTCACATGCAAATGTTCAAACAAATGCATTCACAGATTCACTCATCCAGGCACAACTGTTATCCCTACAGCTAAATTAAAAGCCAGGGTTTTAGTTCACAGAAGAATGCATTCTTATGCTTAGTCACCTATACTGCGCCGAAGTACCCAGGTAAACATAGGTGTCCTAACTCTGGCCCTGTAACATGCATAGTGCAGACATGCAAACACATTCATTGCATCAAACCTATCAATGGATTAGGAGCACACATCCTAACTTCCTCTCCTGGGAAAGACAGTGCATCTTACCAATCGCACAAGGGAGCTAACGTTATGTGTCCATGTGCACCATGCGCATACACCAGCATAAGCTGTGTGCATGCTGACAAATACATACAGGGGAAGGAGGGAGTGCACTGAATTAGACCCTAGCCACAGGGGTCAGTAGTAAAATGGAAATACATATATCCAGGCACATCGCTTCTAGTTAGGACATTAAATAAATTATTAGGGAAACTACTACTGACCCCTGTGGCTAGGGTCTAATTCGGTGCACTCCCCCCTTCCCCTGTATGTGTTTGTCAGCATGCACACAGCTTATGCTGGTGTATGTGCATGGTGCACATGGACACATAACGTTAGCTCCCTTGTGCGATTGGTAAGATTGTAACGATCGGTGAAGCACAGAGAGGATCTGATTACCGGTGATCTGCAGTATCACTGGGAATACAGATATATACCAGATTATAAGTGATCTGCAGTCTCACCGATAATCCGATATACTAGCTAACCTCTGTTCACCTGAGTAGAGTGTAGTGTTTGGTGTAACAGTAACACTTTGAGGACTAGGCCTCAGTGCAGCAAGGAGTACTGCACAGATTCCTTCTGCAGACCTGAGCTCTCCTTCTGCAGACCTGAGACCTGACTACGGATCTGGGTGCTTCCACATATGTGATCGCGCGCGTGTAAGTCTGAATCTTGGTGGACTATCAGTCCCAGCCACACCAGTACTGTCTTGCAATGTATCCAGTGAACTGAGTGCGGAAGCCGCCTCCGATGCGGATTCCGCCGCTCTGCCTAAGCGGCATGCAGCGTTTTTTCCGCGTTGTGACGCCATGCTGGACGCGGAAACAGCCGCCTCGCCTTGAGAGACAGCGGCTTTTCCGCGTTTCATCACAGTACCCCCCCCTCGAGGAGTGGACTCCGGACAACTCCTACCAGGCTTCTCGGGGTGTAAGGCATGAAACTCTTTCCTCAACTCATCCGCATGCATGCGAGTCCCCGGTACCCACTGTCTCTCCTCAATGCCATATCCCTTCCAGTGTACCAGATACTGTACCGAGTTCTGGACAATGCGAGAGTCCAAAATTTTCTCTATTTCGAACTCAGGATGACTATCCACCAGGACAGGAGGAGGAGGAGTAGGGCCCACATGGACTGCAGGTTTGAGCAGGGATACGTGAAATGATCTCACCCCACGCATGCTGGCGGGGAGATCAACGGTATAAGTGACGTTGTTGATCTTTTTGGTCACAGAAAACGGACCCACAAACCTGGGGCCCAGTTTGGCAGAAGGCTGCTTCAGGGTCAAGTGACGTGTGGACACCCAGACTAAATCCCCTGGCTGAAACTTCCATTCCATGGAACGTCTCTTGTCCGCTTGACCCTTTTGACTTTGGAACGCTTTCTGCAAATTATCTCTAACAATTCCCCAATTGTCCCTGAGTGACCTCTGCCAATCCTCCAGTGCTGGGAACGGAGAAGAGGCAACTGGCAAAGGGGAGAACTTGAGCGACCTCCCTGTCACAATCTGGAACGGGGAAAAACCAGAAGAAGAACTCTTTAAATTATTCTGCGCAAATTCTGCAAAAGCCAGAAACTTCACCCAGTCATTCTGTGCCTCCGCAACGTAACATCTTAAAAACTGTTCTAAAGACTGATTAATTCGTTCAGTCTGCCCATTCGTCTGTGGGTGGTAGCCTGACGAGAAAGACAGCTTCATGCCCATTTGGTGGCAAAATGCCCTCCAGAATTTAGAGATAAATTGGACTCCCCGATCAGACACAATGTTCTCCGGAATGCCGTGCAGCCGGAAAATGTAGATGATGAATAGGTCAGCCAATTCTTGGGCCGAGGGGAGTCCTTTCAAAGGCACGAAATGGGCCATTTTGCTGAAGCGGTCGACTACCACCCAAATGACCGACATGCCTTCAGACCTGGGGAGCTCACCCACAAAATCCATGGACAAGTGGGTCCATGGTTCACTCGGGGCGGGTAAAGGCTGTAAGGTACCGACAGGTGCCTGCCGGGAGGGTTTACTTTTGGCACATACCGCACATTCCCTGACATATTCCTTGCAGTCTGATGCCATAGAAGGCCACCAAGCACACCTGGCAATCAGATCCTGCGTTCTGGCAGCACCAGGGTGACCAGCACTCTTATGGGCGTGAAACATTTGTAAGACCTGTAGACGAAAAAACAGTGGGATAAACAAGACCCCCTCCGGTTTTCCCTCAGGGACATCCTGCTGAAAGGGACCCAAAACCTTTGTCCAATCCTCCCAGGTCTCTGTGGCTGCTAACATCAGCCTCTGCGGGATGATTGACTCAGGAGCGGGGGGCTGTGCTGTCTCTAATTCGAAACATCTGGACAGGGCATCTGCCTTGATGTTTTTGCTGCCTGGAGTGTATGTGATAATAAATCTGAACCTCGTAAAAAATAACGACCAACGGGCCTGTCGGGGACTTAGTCTCTTAGCCCCCTCGATGTATTCCAGATTCTTGTGATCAGTATACACCGTGATCGTGTGTTCTGCCCCTTCTAACCAGTGGCGCCATTCTTCAAATGCCAATTTAATGGCCAGAAGTTCCCAGTTGCCTATGTCGTAGTTTTTCTCTGCCGGTGAAAACCTCCGAGAGAAATAGGCACACGGGTGCAACCTTCCCTGCAGCCCAGAGCGTTGAGACAGCACAGCCCCTACTCCAACTTCTGAGGCATCAACCTCCACAATGAATGGGTAAGAGGTGTCTACGTGTCTCAATATGGGTGCAGAGCAAAACAATTTTTTCAAGTGAGAAAAAGCTGCCACAGCCTCAGGACACCAGTGGTTGGTATCTGCCCCCTTTTTTGTTAGACTGGTAAGAGGGGCAATCATCGTGGAGTATCCCTTTATGAACCTCCTATAGTAATTCGCAAAACCTAAAAATCTTTGCAGGGGCTTCAACCCCACTGGCTGTGGCCATTCCAGGACAGCTGTGACCTTGGCAGGATTCATTGACAGGCCTGAGGTGGAGATCACATACCCTAAAAATGTGACAGTGGTCACCTCGAAAATACATTTCTCCACCTTGGCATACAGCATATTTTGCCTCAATTTGTCCAACACGAATTTAACGTGGACCCTGTGCTCGGGGAGGTTGTTGGATAAGATTAGTATATCGTCAAGGTATACTAGTACAAACCTACCCAACACCTCCCTGAATACCTCGTTAATTAATTCTTGAAAGACGGCTGGCGCATTGCACAACCCGAAGGGCATCACTAAGTACTCGTAATGCCCGTCGGGAGTGTTGAAGGCCGTCTTCCATTCATCACCCTTTCTAATGCGGACCAGGTTGTATGCACCCCTCAGATCTAATTTTGAAAAGATCTTAGCGTTGGTGACTTGCGTAAATAAATCGTCTATCAATGGTAACGGATAACGATTCTTCACCGTGATTTTATTCAGGCCACGGTAGTCGATGCATGGTCGCAGCCCTCCGTCTTTTTTCTTAACAAAAAAGAATCCGGCCCCTGCAGGCGACCGGGAGGGGCGAATGAACCCTTTGGCTAAATTGTCACGAATGTACTCCTGCATCACTATTTTCTCTGGTCCAGACAAATTATACAGGTGACCCCTAGGGGGCATACAACCGGCACGGAGATCGATGGGGCAATCGAAAGGGCGATGAGGAGGTAACTTGTCAGCAGCCTTGGGACAGAATACATCCGAGAACTCGGAGTATTGCTCGGGAACCCCCTCCACATGCAACTTGGTCTGACCTAAAGTCACCTTCCCTAGACACTGTTGGGAACAGAAGTCTGACCAACTAGTTAATTGTCCTGTAGCCCAATTAATCTGTGGCGAATGGAGCTGCAGCCAGGGCATTCCTAAAACAATTGTGGAGGTGGTCATGTGTAATATAAAGAAACTTAGACTTTCGTTATGCAGAACCCCAATAGTGACTTCCACCTCTGGTGTCTGAGACAGCGGACGGTCCCTTTGCAGCGGGGAGTCGTCCACAGCAGTAACCTGGATAGGTGGTTTTACTGGGGTGAGCGGAATGCCCAACTTTTCTGCGAACTCTGAACTCATAAAGTTAGCCGCGGAGCCAGAATCAACAAAGGCTTCTGTGGCTTCAGATTTGTCCCCCCATGTAATCATACATGGAAGGAGCAAACGTTTTTCGTTTAAGGGTATGAGCCGGGCACCTAGGGTGCTACCCCCTACCACTCCTAAACGGTAGCATCTTCCCGGCTTGTTAGGGCAGTTCTGTACTATATGCCCCCCTTCAGCACAGTACAGACACAGCTGTTCGGTCATTCTCCGTCTTCGCTCTACCTGGGTCAACTTTGACCGAGCAATCTGTATCGGCTCGGATGGAGGCAAGACGGGAGAAGGTGAAATAGTAGGAGGTGGAGTTACTGGGACCGTAGTGTAAGATACCCCTCTGACACGGGAACTACCCCTGGTCTGTTTTTGGTAGCGCAGCCTGCGGTCGATTCGGATGGCCTCTGAGACGGCCTCATCGACTGTTCTGGGCTCGGGCTGGCTTAACATCAAATCAGAGACCTCATCGGACAGCCCTGACAAGAAACGATCTAATAGGGCATAAGTGTCCCACCTGGCCGTAACTGACCACCTCCTAAACTCGGCCGCGTAATCTTCGACCGGACCTTCGCCTTGACGCAAAAGCTTGAGCTTCCGCTCAGAAGTCGAAGCAAGGTCCGAATCGTCGTAAATTACTGCCATAGCTTTAAAGAATTCCTCTACAGAGGTAAGAGCTTTGTCTCCGGCGGGCAGGCTATATGCCCAAGACTGGGAGTCGCCAGACAACAAAGTCTTTATAAACGTGACCCTCTGGGTCTCAGTACCCGAAGATTGGGGTCTCAACTCAAAATAGGACAATACTCTACTCCTAAAATTCCGGAAGTCAGATCTGTGGCCGGAAAAGCTTTCAGGTACAGGCATACGTATGTCAGAGCTAGGAGAGGATCGCACATGATCCACTGATGTCTGGAGGGTTTGTACAGACCCTGATAGGGCATCAATAAGAGTTATGTGGGCGCCCAGTACTTGATTGATGTTGTCCACCGAAGTGGCAAGTACACCCAGACAATCAGTGTTTGCGTCCATTTTGTATTTGGTCTGGCGTTCTGTAACGATCGGTGAAGCACAGAGAGGATCTGATTACCGGTGATCTGCAGTATCACTGGGAATACAGATATATACCAGATTATAAGTGATCTGCAGTCTCACCGATAATCCGATATACTAGCTAACCTCTGTTCACCTGAGTAGAGTGTAGTGTTTGGTGTAACAGTAACACTTTGAGGACTAGGCCTCAGTGCAGCAAGGAGTACTGCACAGATTCCTTCTGCAGACCTGAGCTCTCCAAGATGGGAGGAGTCAGACTGACAGTAGGAAGGATGTCTGGAAGTGACCCTCAGGAGGAAAGGTCGCTAACAGAGCGAGGAACCGCCTCTAACGGTAAGGTCGGTTCTCGAGGTCGGACAAGCCAGGTCGTACACACACGGACAGATAAAGTACAAGATCAGGAGGCAAAGGCGGAGTCTAAGTACAGGCAGGGTTCAGTAACGGGGTATCAGAAATATCGAGGTACAGAATCAGGAGGCTGAGACGGAGTCTAGAAACGAGCCGGGGTTCGGCAACAGGGTATCAGAAATATCAAGGTACAAGATCAGAGTTCAGAAGGGTAGTCAAGGCAGGCAAAAGTCATAACAAATAATCACAATCAAACTAGTACTTTAAGCTATCAACAAAATCTAGCTAAGTGTAGGATTACAGCTCCAGCTGGTCCCGGCACACTTGCGGATCTGACTACGGATCTGGGTGCTTCCACATATGTGATCGCGCGCGTGTAAGTCTGAATCTTGGTGGACTATCAGTCCCAGCCACACCAGTACTGTCTTGCAATGTATCCAGTGAACTGAGTGCGGAAGCCGCCTCCGATGCGGATTCCGCCGCTCTGCCTAAGCGGCATGCAGCGTTTTTTCCGCGTTGTGACGCCATGCTGGACGCGGAAACAGCCGCCTCGCCTTGAGAGACAGCGGCTTTTCCGCGTTTAATCACAAAGATGCACCGTCTTTCCCAGGAGAGGAAGTTAGGATGTGTGCTCCTAATCCATTGATAGGTTTGATGCAATGAATGTGTTTGCATGTCTGCACTATGCATGTTACAGGGCCAGAGTTAGGACACCTATGTTTACCTGGGTACTTCTGCGCAGTATAGGTGACTAAGCATAAGAATGCATTCTTCTGTGAACTAAAACCCTGGCTTTTAATTTAGCTGTAGGGATAACAGTTGTGCCTGGATGAGTGAATCTGTGAATGCATTTGTTTGAACATTTGCATGTGAGTGTGCGAAGGGTTAATAGATTTTTGTTATTTTCGGGGATGTCTTATATTTTTGGCACCTCTTCCTGCTGTGCAATGTACAGTACTGATCAGGCACCAGCCCTGTCAACCCGGGAAACACAGCTGATAAACTTGCTGTGTGCCGGGATGACATGACTGTTGCCTGATCAGCACTGTACCGCTGTGTCCCCACTGCTCGCCGCATTGTGTCTGGTAGTCAAAGTGACAGCAATACCATGTGTGCATCTGTATTCAGCGTCATAATGCAAGTGCTCCTGATTCATTGCATAGGCAGATGCTCCTCACATGCCAGGCTGCATCTCATATGAACCCACGGTACGCCCACCTCGTTCGCCTGTCCAGCGTGAGTCTGCTGAGGCTGTTTCTCATTGGAGCTGATCGTCTCAGAGGCGGGACCAGGGCTCCATTATTGGACCAATCACTGCATTCGCTGGTAGAAGCGAGTGCAGTGATTGGCCCAATAACGGAGCCTTGGTCCCGCCTCCAAGACCATGAGCTCCAATGAGAAACAGCCTCAGCAGACTCATGCTGGATGGGCGAAGGAGGTGGATGTACCTTGGATTCACATGAGATGCAGCCTGGCATGTGAGGAGCGCTTGGCGTATGACGCTGAATACAGATGCACACACGGTACTGCTGTCACTTTGACTACCAGTCAGCAGTGGGGACACAGTGCGCACTGCTGTAGTTGTGCCGGAGCACCTCCTGTAGGATCACTGTATATGACACTGTGACTTGGGGTGGAATATGGGCTGCCGCTAGGTCTTATTTTCGGGGTAGGGCTTATATTGTGAGGGTGCTTAAAACTTCAGATAGGGCTTATTTTCAGGGGATGTCTTATTTCAGGGGAAAGACAGTAGTACCTAGCTGATCAATAGAAGGAGCTGTCCACGTGCCAGAAGCCAGCCTGCTAGTACCTGGCTGATCCATGGGAGGAGCTGCCATGTGCCAGAGGCCTGCCTGCTAGCACCTGGCTGGTCCATGGGAGGAGCTGTCATGTGCCAGAGACCTGCCTGCTACCGTGTTTCCCCGAATTTTTTTTTTCCAAAATATGTGCTAGGTCTTATTTTCGGGGATGTCTTATTTTTGGCACCTCTTCCTGCTGTGCAATGTACAGTACTGATCAGGCACCAGCCCTGTCATCCTGGGAAACACAGCTGATAAACTTGCTGTGTGCCGGGATGACATGACTGTTGCCTGATCAGCACTGTACCGCTTAGGGTTGAGCCGAAATTTTCGAAATTTCGCGTTACTATAATTACGCGTGCGAAATTTGCTATTACGATGCGAAATTATGGTAGCGTAATTGCCATTAAAATCGTAATTGAAAATACCGTAATCGTAATTTACAACGCGTAATTTCGCGTTTCGTTCATAACATAATTTCGCGTTAAACCATAACGTAATTTCGTGTTTAACCATCCCGTAATTTCGCATTTCTTAGTAATTTCGCGAATTTCGTAATTACTTGTTAGCTATAAAAAATTACTTGTTCGCATTAGCCAATCAGAAGCGAATCAGCGGTAGTCAGACAAACGCTAACAAATTTTCGCATATAAATGCTTTTTCGCGTTAAATAATGTAATAACTAAGCATGCGCAGTTCAAGGGTGTAAACTACGCTTACAAACGTTTGCATGCAAGGCAAACATAATTTCGCGATACCCACCGTAACGCGAAAACGACGCGAAAATGAACGCTTACAGTAATATGAACTATCGCGAAATTACGTTATGTAACTACGCTTACAAACGGTTGCATGCAAGGCAAACGTAATTTCGCGATACCCACTGTAATGCGAAAATTACGCTTACGCGGAATTTCACGAAATCCTTCTTCATTACGATTATGTACTTACGGCCATAATCGTAATTACACTAATTACGCGAAATTTCGCGAAATCGTAATTAAGTCATTACGCTCATCTCTACCGCTGTGTCCCCACTGCTCGCCGCATTGTGTCTGGTAGTCAAAGTGACAGCAATACCATGTGTGCATCTGTATTCAGCGTCATAATGCAAGTGTTCCTGATTCATTGCATAGGCAGATGCTCCTCGCATGCCAGGCTGCATCTCATGTGAATCCACGGCACGCCCACCTCGTTCGCCCGTCCAGCGTGAGTCTGCTGAGGCTGTTTCTCATTGGAGCTGATCGTCTCAGAGGCGGGACCAGGGCTCCATTATTGGACCAATCACTGCGTTCTCTGGTAGAAGCGAGTGCAGTGATTGGCCCAATAACGGAGCCTTGGTCCCGCCTCCAGGACCATGAGCTCCAATGAGAAACAGCCTCAGCAGACTCATGCTGGATGGGCGAAGGAGGTGGATGTACCTTGGATTCACATGAGATGCAGCCTGGCATGTGAGGAGCGCTTGGCGTATGACGCTGAATACAGATGCACACACGGTACTGCTGTCACTTTGACTACCAGTCAGCAGTGGGGACACAGTGCGCACTGCTGTAGTTGTGCCGGAGCACCTCCTGTAGGATCACTGTATATGACACTGTGACTTGGGGTGGAATATGGGCTGCCGCTAGGTCTTATTTTCGGGGTAGGGCTTATATTGTGAGGGTGCTTAAAACTTCAGATAGGGCTTATTTTCAGGGGATGTCTTATTTTAGGGGAAAGACAGTAGTACCTAGCTGATCAATAGAAGGAGCTGTCCACATGCCAGAAGCCAGCCTGCTAGTACCTGGCTGATCCATGGGAGGAGCTGCCATGTGCCAGAGGCCTGCCTGCTAGCACCTGGCTGATCCATGGGATGAGCTGCCCATGTGCCAGAGGCCTGCTTGCTTGCACCTGGCTGATCCATGGGAGGAGCTGTCCATGTGCCAGAGGCCTAAATCAGCTCCAGTGCTTCTTATGTGCTTATATAACTCACTGATAGCGCCTATGTTGCTGTTTTTGTTCTGATTGCAGAAATGGGCAATG
This sequence comes from Hyperolius riggenbachi, assembly GCF_040937935.1. Lineage (NCBI taxonomy): Eukaryota > Metazoa > Chordata > Amphibia > Anura > Hyperoliidae > Hyperolius > Hyperolius riggenbachi. The sequence goes on along the minus strand of NC_090657.1, from coordinate 205,369,378 downwards.
AAATGACACACGTGGCCAACGCCTGCACAGACACCATTCTAGTGTTCTGGGAATCGAAGAAGCTGCACGTCCAGGAAATAGCAACAGAAGTTACGAACGCAGCAGGAGTCAAACAGAACGAGGTTCATCTGGATGTATCTCAGAAGACGTTTGTGGTGCTAAAGCCAGACACCAGGATCCAGTTCCAGAAATGTAACCCCAACCAGTTCATCCAGATCCGCAAGCAAGGAGACCTTTACATCACCATTGTACGGAAACGGGCATCGAAGGATGAGCTGATTTGTTATAATCTATTTATTCCAAGTGACCTATCAATCATAGTAACTGAAGATGGAATGGTCAAGTTTGCAGAATATGGAAAAGTATGGAAGCCTGCTGCGTAGTCCATTAATGACAGTGTAAGTACGCACAGGCCAATCACATTCTGCTGATAACTCTCCATATGTGCTCCCATACATGTATACATTGTGTTGCATGGTAAAGCTATGCAAATATGACATGGCACCTAAACTGTACAATGAGTGAGGGCAGTCATGTTCTATACTAACAACAACCAGTGTCTGTTATAACAATACAATTAACCATAATCCCCAGCGTGCACACAATTACCATAGACAAAGTTATTAGATGTGTAATACCCCAGGTGGCCATATACTTAGATATATAGATTTGCACCATCAGATAGATTCCTGTCAGATTGAATCTGACAGGAATCTATCTGATGTGTGCCACACACTAGGAACAGATATCCAATAGATTTCAGAATGAAATCCGTTGAACAGGGTCGGACTGGGACACTAAGGGCCCACCGAGGAAGTTTCAGCCTGGGCCCCATGTGGATTTTCCATGTGGACCGATCAAGCAAATTGATCCAAATCGGGCGGAAATCGATCGATCGGCCGATCAATCATGCTTCCTGCTGCATCGATTTTTACCAGATTCGATCAGAGCGATCAAATCAGCCGTCGATTGGTGGCTAAAATTGACCAGTGTATGGGCCCCCTAAGATACAGGCTATTATCATTATAATAGATTTATATAGCGCCAGCATCTTCCATGGCGCTTTGCAACAGCATACAGGGTTGGGTATAACAATAATACAAAATAAACATTACAACAGTTAAGATTAAGACAACGGTGGATTACCACTGATGCAGAGAAACAAATCAACTACAGGTTTTTACACAGGGGTGGGAGGTATGCGCACACATTACACAGCATTGTGAGACAAAAAGAGAAGCAGCCCTGGCCAAAACGCCTGACAGTCAAAGGTTTAAGGGATAGGACAGTAGGTAAAGTGAAGCTGTGTATGAGATGATAGAAATGGTGGTCAGAGGCCAAAGTGTCCTAGGTAGGAGAGTATGCTTCGCTCTTCAAGTGAGTTTTCAAATTGTGCTTAAAAAGGTTAAGTGTGAGTGATGGTTGTGTTGAAGGAGGGTGTTCCAGAGGAGGGGATAGGATCGTGAGAAAAGGTGACCAGAGATGAAGACAGGAGAATACTGTTAGTAGAGTGGATATTGCGTATAGGATGGGTTCTGGAATTAAGTTTTAGACAAGAGCTAGGTTGTAGGCTTGTAGGTGAGAGTAAAGGTACCCATACACTGGGTCGAATTCCCTCCAATATACAGCAGATTCACTGTTATTGAATCTACTGTGAAATCATTAACGCAAATGCTGACAGTAAATTTTGCTCAATTGCCAGTGGGGCGGGAGCGCATCGCTATCGGGCGTTTCGATTCGGCAATGAATGCCGCACAAACAGCAGCAATATCATCACCTGTCCGGCCGGCAAAAGTCCCCGGGATATGTGCAGTCTCACTTTTTCCAGCTGGCCTTCTTCTCGTCTCCTCTTCTCTTCCTGTTGCGTCCTGTGACAAGTCAAAGTTCAAACAATAGTGCGCTCTCTACTATTTGAATTTCCGCTAGTCACAGGACAAGACAGGAAGAGAAGAGGGGAAGAAGTGAGACACGGTTCGCGGGACTCGCACCGGCCAGACAGGTGATGCATTGCTGCTGGCCAAGGGAGCCTGAATGGGGAGGCCAGGGGACGGCGAGGCAAGCGGCGGCTCCACAGGATTTGAATCGATTTCATGCTGAATTCATGCAGTGTATAGGCAAAATTAGATGAGGGAATGTCAGTTGATAGGAACAGCAGCCATGCTGAGAAGTGGTCTAAGGAAGGACTGGCTGGATCTGGGGAGGGGGGGGGGGGGGGGGGGCTAAAAACCGGTTTGGTAAAGAATGATGCCTGTAACCCCTCCATATTACCAGGTCTGGGTGTATGGCTGAACTGTAGGCCATCTTATGACAGTGCAGCAGGTGAGACGGTGTCTGAGGGAGGTAGTCATGTTTCAGTTATTCAAAAAAGTGAGGCCATGTGAGATAAAGAGGTCATGGATATGTTCCATGTACAAGTACTTGGAAAACAGTAACAAAAACCAGAAAAGGGACCTTCAGAGAAGCAGTCTCTCTGAGCTGTGAAATGAGTGTCAGGCTGTGCGCTATTGGTAGAACAAAACCCTTTTAGTTGTATAAGAGGTTTTTTTGTGTTATTTTCAATATTAAGTGTTTATATTATTCTATGAAAATTCAACAAACTACAGATCAATAAAGTTGTACTGTACAAAGCTTCCTTTGGGTCTGAGAACCCAAAATAGCACTAGTAAAAAATAATGAAAAAGTATATCTCAATTTTATTGCTCACAAAAATATATAAAATTGTAAGTACTATTTAAAATCGAGGGCATACTGAGGGACAAATACCATCACAATATACCAGAATTGCACACTCCAATCAATGTTCCATAGGGTGATGAATATTGTGAATTGGCCAGTTTAACCTCCTTGCCGGTTATCCTGAGCTCAGCTTGGGGTAACCTGCGCAGGAGGATTTCTCAGGCCCCGCTGGGCCGATTTGCATAATTTTTTTTTTGTTACATGCAGCTAGCACTTTGCTAGCTGCTTGTAACATTCGATCGCCGCCGCTCATTGCCGATCCGCCGCTACCCGCCGCGCAGAGCCGCCCCCCCAACCCCTGCGCAGCCTGGCCAATCAGTGCCAGGCAGCGCTGAGGGGTGGATTTGGATTCCCTGTGACGTCCCGACGGCCATGGCGACCGGGGAAGCCCTGCAGGAAGTCCCGTTCTCAACGGGATTTCCTGCATACTCTGATCGCCGAAGGAGATCGGAGTGGGTGGGGGGATGCTGCCGCTCAGCGGCTATCATGTAGCGAGCCCTGGGCTCGCTACATGATTGGAGAAATTTGTTTTTTAAAAGTTCTGCGCTGCCTCCTTGCCAGCGAGAATTAGACCGGCAAGGAGGTTAATAGGAAATAGGGAAGTCCTCCACACTGTAGAGTCAAAGCATAAATCCAAGACCATGGAATAAGCATATATATGGTAGTAATAATAATACTAATTACCACACATATGCTTATTCCATGTGCAATTCTGGTATATTGTGGTGTTGCTTGTCCCTCAGTGTGTACTATGCCCTCGAATTTAACCTCTTCCCCTCCCACGGGACGAAGATCTACGTCCCTGAAAATTTCACCTTAGCTCCCAGGGGCGTAGATCCTCATCCCTGTCTGTGCACGCTCATTGCCTGCGTTCACACACGTGTGCGTGTCCCTCCGCGGTTTAGCACAGATTGGGGAATAGGAACATATGTTCCATAACCCGATCTAAGTGTTTGAACTGAAACTAATTGCACTTGCAACCTGCAACACAATCATTCCATTACATTCCATTACAAAAAGGACAGTCATTGTAATTTCTTGTTGGCTGGAATGCAGCTTGAGCTGCGTTCTAACCAGACAGTAAAATGTGTGGCCAAAAATATCTAGTGGCCAAAAAGAATATTACAATAAAAAAATTAAATATACATTTCCCATCCCTATAATAAGTCCATTAATTAATAATGCTCCCTCCCTGCCCCCATATAACACAAGTGTAAAAAGAAAAGTGACAAAATGTAAAAGACAATACATTCATTGTTAAGGGACTTAGCTTTTAAAATATGTATGCTATGAGGGTGTATTGCTGTTATTTTTTTGCAAATAAGGGCTTATATTATTGGTTACACAAAATCACCTAATGGAAAAAATACACCTTTATTTCCAAACAGAATATTGCCGCAATACATTGTACTAGGGACATAGTTTAAATGGTATTATAACAGGGACAAATGGGCAAATAAAAAGTGTTGGTTGTAATTACAGTAGCATGTTTTATTTTAAAACTATATTAGCTGAAAGCTGAGAAATTCACTTTAAAACCCTGACGTAATTTTCAATGCAAACATGTTTACCTACTTTTTATATGCCATACGGTTATCATATTTGCATTTGTGCATAAGTATTATTATTCATTTAGAAGTAATAGGTTTCCAAAAGTACAGGTTTTTGCTTTGTGAGCTGACTTTGCATTTAATTAATAACTGGTTTTATTAATTGCTGTTTTGCAGCCAGGCAAGCTTTCAGTGTCTCTCTGTCTCCACCAGCTTCTCCGCAGTCAGAGAATGTGTCACATTCCTCACTTGATACATTTAAGTAAACACAATGTAACATTATCTGAAGTTCGGATGGGTCTGCATTTCACTGCACTGAACTTTCAAGCTCTGTGTGTAACCCTTCCAATGCTGGTCTAGTAAAAAAAAAAATGCTGGTTGCATATAATATGCTGTAAATAATGTTTTAGTGCAAAGATGAAATGCAGGGTTATATTTCACTCTAAAATGCATATAAATTGAAAATGATTCTTCACAAAGAGTCCCACCCAAAAAAAGCCTAAATTGTAACGAAAAAAAAAAACAATGTATAGATGATTTCAGTGTGATAAGTAGTGATAAATGTATTGACGAATGAATAGACGCAGCGCTGAAATGTGAAAAATGCTCTGGCGTTTAAGTGGAAAAACCCTAATGCTAGAAATACACAATGAGTTTTTTGGGGCAGATAGAAGATTGATAAATAATTTCCGACAGGTCTGATCCGATTTTGATAGTTTTTCTGATTGTTTTTTTTTTCATACAAGTGAATGGAAATCGATCAGAAAAACAGTCAGACAGTAAATCTGCTAAAAAAAAAAACTTGTGTATTCCCAGCATTAGCAGTGAAGTGGTTAAATAGTACTTACAATTCTATATATTTTTTGAGAAGTAAAACAGATATATTTTTTAATCATACTTCTCCCTTTTTTCTGCAATTGTCTCTAAAAATGTTTTTTCTTTTCCTTTTTACCAGACTCATAACATTTGCAGATTTAAGCAGCAAATGTATGGATCCCCTGCAAACACATGTTAATCATCACCCACTAATCACCAATCATCACTCATTAATCACCGATCACTGTGTTATGGATAGTGAGGAATCTACAGACCTCCAATATGGTTCCTGCCCTCTCTGAGTCTCTCACAGTCCTTCTTCTGTCGCCTTGCTGGAAAAAATGAGAAAAATGTATTTAAAAAAAAAAAAATGCTGGCTTTAAAACAATGAAGTTCTTTATCATCTTGAAAACCTTGTATTTTTATTTTAATGCAATTAAATTTAAAATGACATTTAATAAAATACTATCACAACATTTGGATATGCGTACAAACATGTCACAAAGTCAGACGTAGCGTTTGCCAGTAAAGTACCGTATAAAATAAGTGAGCGGTATGAGAGAGTGAGGGAGGCGTGGCTGCTGGTGGGGTGGGAATTACTGAGGTGATGGATTGAAAAGTAAGAGCGTAACTGACAGTGAACATTATGGTGTGTGCTTATTTCCAAACATCCAACACATAGCAACGGAGCCTGCACTTCTGAAGTCCATGTTTGAAAGCCAACATAAAGCAAGCCAATGTTTCTACACCACTTGAGGTCTCTTTCGCGGGTGGGGGGGAAGAGGTGCCCAGGGTATGATAAAACTGCGGTAAAAACAGCTAAAATGAAAAAAAAAATGAGGTGGCTTACTTTAGATATGACAAATTTGAAATGGTAAACAACAAACTTTAATATGCACTTGGCAACGTTTTTCGTGGGTCTCAGCCCACTTCCTTAGGCCCAATAGAGTGCCGAGAGATCAAAGCAAGAGCAAAGGCGCCTCTAGAGGCACTGTGGGCGAGCTGCACACAAGGAACATTCAACTATGCTTTTGAAATAACTTGCGTAAGAGACCGCTAGTGGACCGGAAACTTTGGCATGCTTTGTGTTGACTAATAATGATACATTTCGGAAGAGGGAGCTCCTTTGCTATTTGTTGGATTTAGAAGTCCATTGGTATACAGATTATGATAGTTGTAAGTTTTGAGCTATTGCTATAACCTGACTTCCGGTTAAGGCGTAGCAGAAAGGCAACAGAGGTAGAGGGAAATAATGAAATAGAGATGTATTTGTCTCGGGAAACTTAAGAGATCTCCCATTCAGAAGATATGATAGATATACATTGTTAGCTTCAGTATCTTGCTATGAACAGAATACCCAAGCCGCTCGGGGTTACCCAGAACCACTAGGAAAGTGTAGGGGACTAAAAGAGACTGCAAAGTCCTCCCACTAAAAAGAAACTCTCAGTGTAATATTCCTACTTAAAGGAAACCTGAGACAAATAATAATAAAAAAAGTATCCGTACCTACCTGGGGCTTCCTCCAACCCTTTTCAGCCCGTTGGCTCCCTCACTATCATCCTGGGCCACCTTGATTCTCTTCCAGCTAGGCTATCCAGGTATGTCTGTCAGTCACCACCTGTCACTATGTACTGTGCATTCGCAGCCTGGCCATGCATGCTCCCGTGCGCCTGCGTGATGGGGGAGCGCACGCGGCTGAACTGCGAATGCCCACTACACACCGACTGGTGGTGACTGACAGATTAACAGGGACAAACAGAGAAGGATCGAAGTGGCCGGGAGGACGGCAAGGGAGACAACGGACTGAAGAGGGCTGAAGGAAGCCCCAGGTATGTATGGATACTTTTTATTTTCATCTAAGATACACTTTACAACAAAGAGGTCATTCCTAGGTCACCTCAGACTGCAAAAAAACAAATCTGTATTCCAAAGTGCGTATTTACCCATTTTTCGGGAAGTATCGTATATACTCGCATACAAGCCGAATTTTTGACCCCCAAAAAGGGGGTCAAAAGTTGGGGGGTCGGCTTGTATGCGAGTCTTCCCTGGTGGTCTAGTGGTGGGTGGTCGGGTGGTCCGCGCCCCGCTCCCCCCGCGGCCGCTGCTGCTATTACCTTGTTAGACAGCGGCCGCTTCCTAATCCGCGTTCCTCCTCTTTCTCAGAGTGTATCACAGCAGCGCGCCCGGCGCTGCTGCTGTGACGATGCAGGGGGCAGGAAAGAGCGGTTCCCTTGGTAACGGCGATACAGATCGCCGCTATAGGGAGCTGCGCTCTTTTCTGCCCCCTGCATCGTCACAGCAGCAGCGCCGGGCGCGCTGCTGTGATACACTCTGAGAAAGAAGAGGAACGCGGATTAGGAAGCGGCCGCTGTCTAACAAGGTAATAGCAGCAGCGGCGGCCGCGGGGGGAGCGGGGGGGGGGAGCACTACCCGCCTATGCTGGGCACTATACTGGCTAAACTGGGCACTTTACTAGCCATACTTGGGTACTATACTAGCTAAACTGGGCACTATACTGGCTAAACTGGGCACTATACTGGCTAAACGGGGCACTATAGTAGCCGTACTGGGGCACTATACTGGCTAAACTGGGCACTATACTGGCTAAACTGGGCACTATACTGGCTAAACTGGGCACTTTACTAGCCATACTGGGGCACTATACTAGCTAAACTGGGCACTTTACTAGCCATACTGGGGCACTATACTAGCTAAACTGGGCACTATACTAGCTAAACTGGGCACTATACTGGCTAAACTGGGCACTATACTGGCTAAACTGGGCACTATACTAGCTAAACTGGGCACTATACTGGCTAAACTGGGCACTTTACTAGCCATACTGGGACACTATACTAGCTAAACTGGGCACTATACTAGCTAAACTGAGGCACTACCTACCCATACTGGGCACTATACTGGCTATACTGGGCACTTTACTAGCTATACTGGGCACTATACTAGCTATACTGGACACTACCTACCTATACTGGGCACTATACTAGCTATATTGGGACACACTGGGGGGCTGCACCAATCCAGCATTTCCTACCCCCGGCTTATATGGGGGTCAATCATTTTTCCCTGTTTTTTCAGGGAAAAGTTGGGGGGTCGGCTTATATGCGGGTCGGCTTATATGCGAGTATATACGGTAACAGTTTGTAGGAACCATTTACTGTAAATCTTGTTTGTATCTAGTATTTACAGTGGGTTGCAAAAGTATTCGGCCCCCTTGAAGTTTTCCACATTTTGTCACATTACTGCCACAAACATGCATCAATTTTATTGGAATTCCACGTGAAAGACCAATACAAAGTGGTGTACATGTAGGAAGTAGATTGAAAATCATACATCATTCCAAACATTTTTTACAAATAAATAACTGCAAAGTGGGGTGTGCGTAATTATTCGGCCCCCTGAGTCAATACTTTGTAGAACCACCTTTTGCTGCAATTACAGCTGCTAGTCTTTTAGGGTATGTCTCTACCAGCTTTGCACATCTAGAGACTGAAATCCTTGCCCATTCTTCTTTGCAAAACCGCTCCAGCTCAGTCAGATTAGATGGACAGCATTTGTGAACAGCAGTTTTCAGATCTTGCCACATATTCTCGATTGGATTTAGATCTGGACTTTGACTGGGCCATTCTAACACATAGATATGTTTTGTTTGAAACCATTCCATTGTTGCCCTGGCTTTATGATTAGGGCCGTTGTCCTGCTGGAAGGTGAACCTCCACCCCAGTCTCAAGTATTTTGCAGTCTCCAAGAGGTTTTCTTCCAAGTTTGCCCTGTATTTGGCTCCATCCATCTTCCCATCAACTCTGACTAGCTTCCCTGTCCCTGCTGAAGAGATGCACCCCCCGAGCATGATGCTGCCACCACCATATTTGACAGTGGGGATGGTGTATTCAGAGTGATGTGCAGTGTTAGTTTTCTGCCACACATAGCGTTTTGCATTTTGGCCAAAAAGTTCCATTTTGGTCTCATCTGACCAGAGAACCTTTTTCCACATGGTTGCTGTGTCCCCCACATGGCTTGTGGCAAACTGCAAACGGGACTTCTTATGCTGTTCTGTTCACAATGCCTTTCTTCTTTCCACTCTTCCATAAAGGCCAACTTTGTACAGTGCATGACTAATAGTTGTCCTATAGACAGAGTCTCCCACCTGAGCTGTAGATCTCTGCAGCTCGTCCAGAGTCACCATGGGCCTCTTGACTGCATTTCAGATCAGCGCTCTCCTTGTTCGGCCTGTAAGTTTAGGTGGATGGCCTTGTCTTGGTAGGAGTACAGTTGTGCCATACTCCTTCCATTTCTGAATGATCGCTTGAACAGTGCTCCGTGGGATGTTCAAGGCTTTGGAAATCTTTTTGTAGCCTAAGCCTGCTTTCTCAATAACTTGATCCCTGACCTGTCTTGTGTGTTCTTTGGACTTCACGGTGTTGTTGCTCCCAATGTTATCTTAGACAACCTCTGAGGCCCTCACAGAGCAGCTGTATTTGTACTGACATTAGATTACACACAGGTGCACTCTATTTAGTCATTAGCACTCATCAGGCAATATCTATAGGCAACTGACTGCACTCAGATCAAAGGGGGTCGAATAATTATGCACACACCACTTTGCAGTTATTTATTTGTAAAATATGTTTGGAATCATGTATGATTTTCGTTCCACTTCTCATGTGTACAGCACTTTGTGTTGGTCTTTCATGTGGAATTCCAATAAAATTGATTCATGTTTGTGGCAGTAAAATGTGGAAAATTTCAAGGGGGCCGAATACTTTTGCAACCCACTGTATGGCTGCATGGCATTAAGGCCTGTAAACATGCCAGATAAAACTCAGTCGAGGCGGCCGATAATGATCGTCTCTGCCGAAAAACCAGTGTGTGTAAGGCAGCCCCCAATCCCTCAGCCAGCCATTCACCCGATGGATCACAAGAGCACCCAGTATTAGGTAGCCTCATGCAGTCCCCCAGTATAAGATGCCCCCAGACAGGTAGCCAGAGAGCCTCCCCCCTTGTAGGTAGCTAGAGAGCCCCCATTGTTTAGTTAGCAATAGAGACCCCATTTTGGTAGCCAGAATGCCTCCTGTTTTGGTAGCCAGAGAGCCCCTATTTTGGTAGCCTAAAGAGCACCCAGAGAGTCTCCTCTTTTTGGGTGCAAGAGATTATATGTAATCTCGCGCCTATTTTAGCAGTTTATAGAAAAGTCCCCATACCTGCTATCATCAACAAATTTGCTACGTATGTTAAGGGCAATAGTGGGAACAAGTAATAAAAAAACTTAAAAAGATCTTGTAGTTGCTGAGAAAACTGATCGAAGAACACTTTCCCTTTTAGTTTTCATTATCAATTTTCTCAAAAACTACAAAGGTCTTTTTGAAGAAATGTCTGTGCGTCTTATGGTCTGAATAATACAATTCAGATTGCGCCAGGTCTCCCCCCCCCCCCCCCCCCCCCCATCATTAACACATCAGTGGCCTGCCTGTCGGCAACTTCAGAGAGAAAAAAGTTTTTCTGCAGCGGCTAATGCCCCCTGCTAAGCCTCCTGTATACAGGATCTTCTCAAAACATTAGCATATTGTGATAAAGTTCATCATTATTTTCTGTAATGTACTGATAAACATAGACTTTCATATATTTTAGATTCATTACACACACCTGAAGTAGTTCAAGCCTTTTATTGTTGTAATATTGAGGATTTTGGCATACAGCTCATGAAAACTCAAAATTCCTATCTCAAAAAATTAGCATATTTCATCCAACCAATAAAAGAAAAGTGTTTTTAAAACCAAAAAAGTCAACCTTCAAATAATTATGTTCAGTTATGCACTCAATACTTGGTCGGGAATCCTTTTGCAGAAATGACTGCTTCAATGCGGCGTGGCATGGAGGCAATCAGCCTGTGGCACTGATCAAGTGTTATGGAGGCCCAGGATGCTTCGATAGCGGCCTTAAAGAAAACCTGAACTGAAAATTAAAAGTCAAAATAAACATGCACAAGTCATACTTATCTCCCGTGTACTCTACTCCTCAATCTCTTTCTCCTCGCCTGCGTCCTGTTCGTCCACTGTGATCAATTAAATTCTCGGTCCTCCATTTTGAAAATGGCCATTACTGAACAAAAGCTTTCTGGTCAGCACACAGTTAAACTGTAACATCGCCACTTGAAGCCATAGAGAAACATGGACACATCAGTTCTCCTCTCAGCTGTAACTGACAGCAACTGATATATTTCAGTTCTGACAAAATGTTGTCAGAACTGGAAGGGATCATTGTCAGAAGAAAATGGTGAGCTTCTGAGAGGAACTGATGGCGAGGTAACTATGTAATGTTCATTTGAAGTTACCTCATGTGTTTATTTTAAATAATTTTTCTCAGTACAGGTTCTCTTTAAGCTCATCCAGAGTGTTGGGTCTTGCGTCTCTCAACCTTCTCTTCACAATATCCCACAGATTCTCTACGGGGTTCAGGTCAGGAGAGTTGGCAGGCCGATTGAGCACAGTAATACCATGGTCAGTAAACCATTTACCAGTGGTTTTGGCACTGTGAGTAGGTGCCAGGTCGTACTGAAAAATGAAATCTTCATCTCCATAAAGCTTTTCAGCAGATGCAAGCATGAACCCACTTTTGAACCAGAAACAGCGGCAGAGGCGCCTGACCTGGGCTACAGAGAAGCAGCACTGGACTGTTGCTCAGTGGTCCAAAGTACTTTTTTCGGATGAAAGCAACTTTTACATGTCATTCGGAAATCAAGGTGCCAGAGTCTGGAGGAAGACTGGGGAGAGGTAAATGCCAAAATGCCTGAAGTCCAGTGTCAAGTACCCACAGTCAGTGATGGTCTGGGGTGCCATGTCAGCTGCTGGTGTTGGTCCACTGTGTTTTATCAAGGGCAGGGTCAATGCAGCTAGCTATCAGGAGATTTTGGAGCACTGCATGCTTCCATCTGCTGAAAAGCTTTATGGAGATGAAGATTTCATTTTTTCAGCACGGCCTGGCACCTGCTCACAGTGCCAAAACCACTGGTAAATGGTTTACTGACCATGGTATTACTGTGCTCAATTGGCCTGCCAACTCTCCTGACCTGAACCCCATAGAGAATCTGTGGGATATTGTGAAGAGAAAGTTGAGAGACGCAAGACCCAACACTCTGGATGAGCTTAAGGCCGCTATCGAAGCATCCTGGGCCTCCATAACACCTGAGCAGTGCCACAGGCTGATTGCCTCCATGCCACGCCGCACTGAAGCAGTCATTTCTGCAAAAGGATTCCCGACCAAGTATTGAGTGCATAACTGAACATAATTATTTGAAGGTTGACTTTTTTTGTTTTAAAAACACTTTTCTTTTATTGGTCGGATGAAATATGCTAATTTTTTGAGATAGGAATTTTGAGTTTTCATGTGCTGTATGCCAAAATCATCAATATTAAAACAATAAAAGGCTTCAACTACTTCATTTGTAGTGTAATGAATCTAAAATATATGAAAGTCTAATGTTTATTAGTACATTACAGAAAATAATGAACTTTATCACAATATGCAAATTTTTTGAGAAGATCCTGCACCCCCGGGCAATTGCAGAGTGAAGTGTATAGCAGAGACCCTCACCTGATTCAGCCGACAAAATCCTCAATCTTGTGTCCCCTCCTGCTGGCTCCCTGTCACTGTGTGACCTGACTGGGGTCGCGTCAGTATGGGTGTGCTTGACTAAAAAAATCACAGTCATTAGTACAAATATGTCTTATGTGTAAAAACTGGCTGACAAGAACATTATTTTTAAGTGATTTATTATGTGCACTTTAATAATGAAGACTATTAACTGCTGTGGGCTTACGATAAAGATCCTATGGCAATGGTCAACTGGTCCAGTGGCCACTAACGATACAATTTGCTGAACAATCATTGATAAACGATTCTTCATATAAACGATTGGATGTGATCATTTAGGACCACTATTGGACAAAAATCTCCTAACCAATTCAATCAGATTAATTAAATCAACTCGGAAATTGGATCAATTTCAATAATCTCATCAGTTTGGTTGATTTTTGTCCTAAATTATCATTTCCTATCATTTATATGAAGAATCGTTCATAATCAATCGTTGGCAAATTGTCTTGCTAGTGGCTACCTTTTGTACAGTGCAGAACCAAAACACGTCAAGGCAATTTTTTCAGCCACATTTTTACATATGTATACAAGAATAGGAATACAAGTTGGTAGACAACAGTAAGGACAAATTACTGCATCCACTGTTTCTGTATCATATACATCTGTCTAATATTTAGTATGCAGTCTATAACAGGTTATCTAGCTCCAAGATCATACCTTAAGGTGGCCACACACCATATAATTTTTTAAATATCTGTTCAATTCAAAAACGACAATACATTTTTCTGACTGATTGTAACATTTCAAAAATATGACCAATGTACCACACACATGTGCAATTTTTCCCAGGATGCTCTGACAATAATCTGACATCCCAGGGTGCTCTAAACTGACATCCCAGGGTGCTTTAAACTGACATCCCAGGACGCTCTGACAATAATCTGACATCCCAGGACGCTCTGACAATAAACTGACATCCCAGGGTGCTCTGACAATAAACTGACATCCCAGGGTGCTCTGACAATAAACTGACATCCCAGGGTGCTCTGACAATAAACTGACATCCCAGGGTGCTCTGACAACAATAAACTGACATCCCAGGGTGCTCTGACAACAATAAACTGACACCCCAGGGTGCTCTGACAACAATAAACTGACATCCCAGGGTGCTCTGACAATAAACCGACATCCCAGGGTGCTCTGACAACAATAAACTAACATCCCTGGGTGCTCTGACAATAAACTGACATCCCAGGGTGCTCTGACAACAATAAACTGACATCCCAGGGTGCTCTGGCAATAAACTGACATCCCAGGGTGCTCTGACAACAATAAACTGACATCCCAGGGTGCTCTGACTATAAACTGACATCCCAGGGTGCTCTGACAACAATAAACTGACATCCCAGGGTGCTCTGACAATAAACTGACATCCCAGGGTGCTCTGACAATAAACTGACATCCCAGGGTGCTCTGACAGCAAACTGACATCACAGGGTGCCCTGACAATAAACTGACATCCCAGGGTGCTCTGACAACAAACTGACATCGCAGGGTGCTCTGACAATAAACTGACATCCAAGGGTGCTCTGACAATAAACTGACATCCAAGGGTGCTCTGACAATAAACTGACATTCAAGGGTGCTCTGACAATAAACTTACATCTCTAGGTGCCCTGGCAGTAAACTGACATCCCAGGGTGCTCTGACAATAAACTGACATCTCTAGGTGCTCTGGCAGTAAACTGACATCCCAAGGTGCTCTGACAATAAACTGACACCCCAGGGTGCTCTGACAATAAACTGACATCCCAGGGTGCTCTGACAACAATAAACTGACATCCCAGGGTGCTCTGACAATAAACTGACATCCCGGGGGGGGGGGGGGTGCTCTGACAATAAACTGACATCCCAGGGTGCTCTGGCAGTAAACTGACATCCCAGGGTGCTCTGACAATAATCTGACATCCCAAGGTGCTCTGACAATAAACTGACATCCCAGGGTGCTCTGACAATAAACTGACATGCCAGGGTGCTCTGACAATAAACTGACATCCCAGGGTGCTCTGACAATAATCTGACATCCCAGGGTGCTCTGAAAATAAACTGACATCCCAGGATGCTCTTACAATAAACTGACACCCCAGGACGCTCTGACAATAAGCTGGCATCCCAGGGTGCTTTGACAATAAACGGACATCCCAGGGTGCTTTGACAATAAACTGACATCCCAGGGTGTCCCATTTTGCTTTTGGAAGCAAGAAAACTGGCTGCAGGCACACCCTGGTGTCCTGCCTGCAAAGCAATTGGGGCCACTTACAGTGGAGAGCTGCTGCCTGCTGGGCTGACTGGCATGGTGGCAGGCGTGGCCATAGGAACCCCCCCCCCCCCCCACCCCCAAGAGTGGCTGAGAGCTCCCAAAAATAGGTGATTGGTGTGGGTGGACTGTTGGTGTCCCACCTGAAAATTAACAATGGGGGAGGTTGCGGTCTTCTTCCTTGTATGGCCCGGTGCCTGCCCGGGAGTAATTATTATGCAACTGAATGGGTGACTTGCAGGGAGATGTCCCACCTGAGAAGGCATTGGAGTGGGACATCTGGCAAACAGGCATTGCAGCGGAGATATGGTAAACCGTAAAAAATACTGTATTGCTATACTTGCAACGCTTGTATGCAGGAAACTTTCCTAGGGGTGCCTCAGCACATTATTCAGAGCTCTGCAGTGAGCCTGTTGGCAGCCAATCACTTACAAAACAAAGCTGTGTACATGACGTGACTGAGACTACTGAATAAACCTTCCACAAGGTTAAAAATTGTTTTGGGGCGGGGGAAGCTCCACAAGGTGCGACTGCCCATGCCTTGGGAGACATCTCAAGCTCACTCCAACCTGAATTATCGCAAATTCTTTCTGTTTTAAGAAAGCAAATGTTTGTTTTTCTTAACATCTTAGTAAGGGGGCTTTTAGGACCATTGTAGTCCCTTACACACTCCAATGAGTTCTGGGTCACCATGAGCTTGCTGGTTAGTCTGTCCCTCTCGGTGTTACAAGCCCTACTGCATAGAGCCAAATTAATCCATGCCATGCACTGATGAGGATCAAACAATCCGAAACAGTCTGTATGCATGTTGGATTGTTATGGCTCTGTACAAATTAACAAGCTGACACATCATTGCATTCCAGCGGTTCTGGAGTAGAGGTGTAGCGAACGGTTCGCGGGCGAACGGTTCCAGGCGAACATTGGTGGTTCGCGTTCACCTGCGACAGGCGAACTTTTACGGAAGTTCGATTCGCCCCATAATGCACTATGAGGGTCAACTTTGACCCTCTGCATCACAGTCAGCAGGCACATTGTAGCCATTCAGGCTACAGTAAGCCCTGGAGCCCCACCCCCCCTTATATAAGGCAGGCTCCGGCGGCCATTACACTCACTCGTGTGCCTGCTAGTGAGAGGAAAGGGACAGCTGCTGCAGACTTGTTCTTCTAGGGACAGATTAGTTCTTGGCTGCTTAGTTTGCTCCTTGGCTGATTGTTATTGCTTTTATAGCACCCAGCAACAGCTTTTGTCAGAGCTCATCCTGTACTTTTTTTTTTTTTTGTGTCAAACTGACACTTTTGTTGCATGCACAGCCTTGCTAATTGATAGTGTGTGTGTGCCACTGCCAGCAGCCCCGCACATTCAGTGACTGACTGCCTGTGTGTGTGACAGGGAGCTGCACATTGTACTACCCAGTACTGCATATACCCCCAGTACCTGTTGTGTTTACTTAACCCACCTCATCACTGCACATAACTACCTGTAGTGTTGAGTGAACCCAGCTCACTGCATCCTACTACTACCTGTTGTGTTTACTTAACCCACCTCATCACTGCACATAACTACCTGTAGTGTTGAGTGAACCCAGCTCACTGCATATACCTACAACCTGTTTTGTTGAGTGAACCCAGCTCACTGCATCCTACTGCTACCTGTTGTGTTTACTTAACCCACCTCATCACTGCACATAACTACCTGTAGTGTTGAGTGAACCCAGCTCACTGCATATACCTACTACTACCTATTGTGTTGAGTAAACCCAGCTCACTGCATCCTACTACTACCTGTTGTGTTTACTTAACCCACCTCATCACTGCACATAACTACCTGTAGTGTTGAGTGAACCCAGCTCACTGCATATACCTACTACCTGTTGTGTTGAGTGAACCCAGCTCACTGCATCCTACTACTACCTGTTGTGTTTACTTAACCCACCTCATCACTGCAAATAACTACCTGTAGTGTTGAGTGAACCCAGCTCACTACATATACCTACTACCTGTTGTGTTTACTTAACCCACCTCATCACTGCACATAACTACCTGTAGTGTTGAGTGAACCCAGCTCACTGCATATACCTACTACCTGTTGTGTTGAGTGAACCCAGCTCACTGCATCCTACTACTACCTGTTGTGTTTACTTAACCCACCTCATCACTGCACATAACTACCTGTAGTGTTGAGTGAACCCAGCTCACTGCATATACCTACTACCTGTTGTGTTGAGTGAACCCAGCTCACTGCATCCTACTACTACTACCTGTTGTGTTTACTTAACCCACCTCATCACTGCACATAACTACCTGTAGTGTTGAGTGAACCCACCTCACCGCATCCTAGTACCTTTACTGCTCAGTGAACCCAGCTTACTGCATCCTACTACCTGTTGTGTTGAGTGAACCCACCTCACTGCATCCTAGTACCTTTACTGTTCAGTGAACCCAGCTCACTGCATATACCTAGCATCCCCCCGAGATGGACAAAATGGACAAACCAGGTAGAGGAAGAGGTAGAGGCAGACCCAGAGGAAGGCCACCAGGCACCGGTAGGTCTGTGCGAGGTGGTGTTTCTGTGATTTCATGCGGACCTGCCCCAAAATACAGTGCTCAGAAGAAGGCACGTGCCATCACTTCCCAAAATCGTGAGGAGGTGATTGAGTATTTAACACAGAACACCTCATCTCCCGCAGCCACCAGCGCTGCAACAAGCACCACATCCGCTGCATTTGACACTTCGCAGGAGTTATTTGGTGGTGGTGAAATCACCGATTCACAGCCACTACTGCAACAACAAGAAGAAGGCGCAGGTACACCACCTCCTACGTCTGAGTTAGGCGGCGATAGTATGGACGTAACCTGTGTGGAGGGGGCTGATGAAACACCTGAAGTTGGTGCAGTTGAGGAGGTGTCTGAGGAAAGTGCAGCTGGCATGGAGGATTATGATGACGATTATACGGATACCACATATGTTCCCGGTAGAGGAGATGACCAGGGGGACAGTTCAGAGGAGGAGTCAGAGAGGACTAGGAGGAGACGACTCCATGATAGAAGCAGAGGGAGCTCGTCCTCAGAAACAGCTGGGGGCAGTGTCCGGCGCCATGTATCGCCAGCTATGGCCAGACAGCCAACATGCCCTTCAACGTCAGCTGCTGATGCCACCGTAGCGCCATCACCCTAGGGGGGCTCAGCGGTTTGGAAATTTTTTAACGTGTGTGCCTCAGATCGGAGCAAAGCCATCTGTTGTCTCTGCCAGCAAAAATTGAGCCGTGGAAAGGCCAACTCTCACGTAGGGACAAGTGCCTTACGAAGGTACCTGGAGAAAAGGCACAAACAGCTATGGCAAGAACACCTGAGGAAAAGCAGCACCCCTCAAAAGACAAGCCACCCTCCTTCTCCTCTTCCTCCTTCAGGTGCATCGTCTTCATCCACTTTCTCCCCTGCACCTTCACAGCCACCCTCCTCCACACCGCCTCTTCCCTTCAGCGGTTCCTTCTCCTCTGCCCACAGCAGTACCCAGCTGTCCGTGAAGGAAGTATTTGAGCGGAAGAAGCAAATGTCTGCCAGTCACCCTCTTGCCCGGCGTCTGACAGCTGGCGTGGCGGAACTATTAGCTCGCCAGCTATTACCATACAAGCTGGTGGATTCGGAGGCTTTCCGTAAGTTTGTGGCCATTGGTACACCGCAGTGGGAGATACCAGGCCGCAATTATTTTTCACAAAAGGCTATACCCAAACTCTTCCGTGCAGTTGAGAGGCAAGTGGTGTCATCTCTGGCACACAGCGTTGGGTCAAGGGTCCACCTGACCACGGATGCCTGGTCTGCCAAGCACGGGCAGGGCAACTACATTACATACACAGCCCATTGGGTCAACCTGGTGACCGATGGCAGCAAGCAGGGAGTACGTGGCTGCGCAGAGGACCGACTTGTCACACCTCCATGGCTTGCAGGCAGGCCTCCAGCCACCTCCTCTCCACCTGCTATCACCGCTTCGCTGTCGTCATCCTCCTCCTCCTCCTCCTTGGCTGGTGCCGCTATCTCCTCTCCAGCTACACAGCCCCAGCACCCCAGGGCCTATGCTGCATGCCAGGTGCAACGGTGTCATGCAGTGTTAGACATGTCTTGCCTGAAAGCGGAGAGTCACACTGGAGCAGCTCTCCTGGCTGCTCTTAACAAACAGGTGGAGCAATGGCTGACCCCGCACAAGCTTGAGATCGGCAACGTGGTGTGTGACAACGGCAGCAATCTCAGTGCTGCGTTGAATTTGGGAAAGCTGACACACATACCCTGCATGGCACATGTGCTTAATCTGGTCATGCAAAGATTTGTGTCCAAGTACCCAGGCTTAGAGGACGTCCTGAAGCAGGCCAGAAAGTTGTGTGGGCATTTCAGGCGCTCTTACAAGGCCATGGCACGCTTTGCGGAGATTCAGCGTAGAATCACCTTGCCGGTGAGACACCTGATTTGCGATAGCCCGACTCGCTGGAATTCCACCCTGCTGATGTTCTCTCGCCTGCTAGACCAGGAGAAAGCCGTCACCAAGTACCTGTATCATTACAGTACAAGGACACAATCTGGGAGGATGGGGATGTTGTGGCCCAACAACTGGACACTGATGCGAAATGCATGCAGGGTCATGGAGCCCTTTGAGGAGGTGACCAAACTGGTGAGTCGCGCTGAGGGCACCATCAGCGACTTGATCCCCTACGCCTACTTCCTGGAGCGTGCCGTGCGTAGAGTGGTGGATACAGCTGTGGAGGAGCGTGAACAAGAAGAGTTAGGGCAGCAGGAGTCGTGGGAGCCATTTACACACGAACCCGATGTTTCCACAACACCGGCGGCAGCACAGAGGGGGGAGGAGGAGGAGGAAGAAGAGGAGTCGTGTGGGGAAGGAGAGGAGTCAGACTCTGATGATGGTGATGATGAGGAAGGTGTTTCTGTGGAGGAGGAAGAGGCGGCGGAAGGAGAACAACCGCAGCAGCCATCACAGGGGGCTTCTGCTGCTCCACGTTCCCGTGGTATTGTTCGTGGCTGCGGGGAGGAAGAGGAGTTGCGTCCCGTCACTGAGGAAGAGCAAGAGGAGATGGACAGTATGTCTGCATCCAGCTTTGTGCAGATGTCCTCTCATGTTGTCCAGCCTGTTGAGGGATCCCCGTATCAAAAAACTCAAGACGAATGACCTGTACTGGGTGGCCACACTACTAGACCCTCGGTACAGGCACAAAGTGGCCGACCTGTTACCAACTCAACAAAAGGCGGAAAGGATGCAGCACTTTCAGAACAAGCTGTCGATGATGCTTTACAATTCATTTAAGGGTGATGTGGCTGCACAACGCAATCAAGGTACCACTGGCAGTAACCCTCCTCCTCCCAAGTCCACGCAGGCAAGAACAGGACGCTCCAGCGATCTCAGGGTGATGTCGGACATGCGGACGTTCTTTAGTCCAACTCCTCGCCATAGTCCTTCCATACCACCCTCCACCAACGCCTGGACCGGCAGGTAGCCGACTACCTGGCCTTGAGTGTGGATGTAGACTCTGCGAAAAGCGACAATGAACCCTTGGACTACTGGTTGTGCAGGCTTAACCTGTGGCCAGAGCTGTCCCAATTTGCCATACAACTTCTCTCTTGCCCTGCCGCAAGCGTCCTGTCAGAAAGGACCTTCAGTGCAGCTGGAGGCATAGTTACTGAGAAGAGAAGTCGCCTAAGTCACGACAGTGTTCAGTACCTGACCTTTATCAAAATGAATGAGGAATGGATCACGGAGGGCTACTGCACGACCGAAGACTAAGTCAGTCCCCACACACAGCATCTCTGCCTGCAGGCCGCTTGACTGCCTTCTCCGCCACCACCAACAGGGTCCAGGACTCTAGGCGGATCCCTGAATTTTTAAGGCCGCTGCTAGCAGCGGCCGCTACACTAATTTTTCTGGTGCGTGTACATGTGCCCATCCCCCTTCGTGATCATTACCTTGCCGCGGTGAAGGGGCTTGCGCATCACAATGAAGCAATGACCGGCGGCTATTTGAGTGTCTCGGGTGGGGGTGGCACACAAAAGATAATAAGGTCGTTGCTTCATTGTGGTCAGACCAAATTTGATCAGCTGGACAGTCACTGTTCTGTCATTCAGCTACATGAGCCGGGCGAGCATATGGGCTGAAAAGCCACCATCACCTGCACTCTCGTCATGGTGCGCACCAGTCCAGCACGGCCGTCACTACACAAACGGCTGTTTGCAGTCACTGCATACCTTTTACTGCATCTGTGACTGCACATTATACCTGGCAGTCTGTGCATAACTTGCACTTGCATGGATACACTTTTAAACAATTTAAAAATACAACCATCTAAACTTGCAAACAATTAAAAAATACAACCATCTAAACTTCCAAACAATTTAAAAATACAACCATCTATCATTTTCAAACAATTTAAAAAAAGGGCAAAAAAACTTGCCCTCCGTAAAACATTCTTGGCAAATGCTTTCGACTTGGTTTGTCTTCCGCTAGCTCAAGGGTCCATCTGACCACAGATGCCTGGTCTGCAAAGCACGGTCAGGGCAGCTACAGCATGGGTCTCAGCAGGCTCCCACTTCGGGCCGCAATCCAACCTTCATTCCCCGCGGTGACAATGGCAGACTTGCCCTCCATAACGGATTCCTGTTAAAGCATTTACAGTTAATTAACTTCAATTAGGGCCGCAAAAGGTCCTCCTGAATCCTGTATTGTTATTTTTGGTCACTACCTCGGGGCGGGCGTGCATGCCTGCCTGCCTCCCTCCTTGCCTGGATGTGTGGTGGTAGCCGTTGATCAGGCTCCAACTCCGGAACGCAATACAAGAGGGAGCTCGTCCTCAGAAACAGCTGGGGGCAGTGTCCGGCGCCATGTATCGCCCGCTATGGCCAGACAGCCAACATGTCCTTCAACGTCAGCTGCTGATGCCACCGTAGCGCCATCAGCCCAGGGGGGCTCAGCGGTTTGGAAATGTTTTAACGTGTGTGTCTCAGATCGGAGCAAAGCCATCTAGTGTCTCTGCCAGCAAAAATTGAGCCGTGGAAAGGCCAACTGTCACATAGGGACAAGTGCTTTACGAAGGCACCTGGAGAGAAGGCACAAACAGCTATGGCAAGAACACCTGAGGAAAAGCAGCACCCCTCAAAAGACAAGCCGCGGAGAACAACCGCGGCAGCCGTCACAGGGGGCTTCTGCTGCTCCACGTTCCCATGGTATTGTTCGTGGCTGGGGGGAGGAAGAATGGCTACACTTAAACAATTTAAAAATACAACCATCTAAACTTTCAACCAATTTAAAAATACAACCATCTAAACTTTCAAACAATTTAAAAATGCAACCATCTAAACTTTCAAACTATTTAAAAATACAACCATCTACATTTTCAAACAATTTACAAAAATGCCAACAAAACTTGCCCTCCGTAAAACATTCTTGGCAAATGCTTTCGACTTGGTTTGTCTTCCGCTGGCTCAAGGGTCCATCTGACCACAGATGCCTGGTCTGCAAAGCACGGTCAGGGCAGCTACAGCATGGGTCTCAGCAAGCTCCCACTTGGGGCCGGAATCCAACCTTCATTCCCCGCGGTGACAATGGCAGACTTGCCCTCCATAACGGATTCCCGTTAAAGGATTTAAAGTCAATTCATTTCAAATACACAGCAGGGCCTCGAAAGTCCGCCTCCTGTATTGTTATTTTTGGTTACTTCCTCGGGGCGGGCGTGCATGCCTGCCTGCTGCCCTCCTTGGATGTGTAGTGGTAGCCGTTTCTCAGGCTCCACACCGGATTCCATCCCTCATTCCCCGGCCATTACCCGGGGTCACAAATGGCAGACTTGCCCGCCTCCATATGATTCTCGTGAAAGGAGTGTGGTGTCATCTTTGCCCGCCATAACTGGTTCTTGTTCAAGGATTTAAAGTACATTCATTTCAAATACACAGCAGGGCCTCCAAAGTCCGCCTCCTGTATTGTTATTTTTGGTCACTACCTCGGGGCGGGCGGGCGTGCATGCCTGCCCGCTGCCCTCCTTGGATGTGTAGTGCTAGCCGTTGCTCAGGCTCCACACCGGATTCAAACCCCTCATTCCCCGGCCATTAGCCGGGGTCACAATGGCAGACTTGCCCGCCTCCACAGGATTCTCATTGTAGCGGTACTGAACAAGTACACAGCAAGTAGAAAATGTAATTTAAAAACAAAACGTAAGCTTTTTAACAATGCCATGGAAAGTTGAGAAGGAAGTCACACATTACCTGACATCACTGAGTGAGGAAGAGCAATCTTGCCATGTTGCGCAGTAGTCCAGCATGGCCGTCACTACACAAACAGCTGTTTGCGGTGCGTTACACAGTGAGTTTGGTGTGGCAGTGTGAAGCAGTACTCTAATTACACTCCCTGATTGATGTATACACATGCAAGATGTTTTAAAGCACGTTAGGCCTGCAATTTAGCATTCAATGTGATTTCTGCCCTTAAAACGCTGCTTTGCGTCACATCCAGATTTTTCCCCGGGACTTTTGGCATGTATCCCACTCCGCCATGCCCCCGTCCAGGTGTTAGACCCCTTGAAACATCTTTTCCATCACTTTTGTGGCCAGCATAATTTTTTCTATTTTTCAAAGTTCGCCTCCCCATTGAAGTCTATTGCGGTTCGCGAACTTTTCCGCGAACCGAACCTTCCGCGGAAGTTCGCGAACCCAGTTCGCAAACCGTAAATCGGAGGTTCGCGACATCTCTATTCTGGAGGTGTGTTTAGCTTCTAAGGGTACAATGGTTAATTTGCATATATTCAGCAGTGATGCCTTGGGAGACATCTCAAGCTCACTCCAACCTGAATTATCGCAAATTCTTTCTGTTTTAAGAAAGCAAATGTTTGTTTTTCTTAACATCTTAGTAAGGGGGCTTTTAGGACCATTGTAGTCCCTTACACACTCCAATGAGTTCTGGGTCACCATGAGCTTGCTGGTTAGTCTGTCCCTCTCGGTGTTACAAGCCCTACTGCATAGAGCCAAATTAATCCATGCCATGCACTGATGAGGATCAAACAATCCGAAACAGTCTGTATGCATGTTGGATTGTTATGGCTCTGTACAAATTAACAAGCTGACACATCATTGCATTCCAGCGGTTCTTGAGGTGTGTTTAGCTTCTAAGGGTACAATGGTTAATTTGCATATATTCAGCAGTGATGCACTGGGAGACATCTCGAGCTCACTCCAACCTGAATTATCGAAAATTCTTTCTGTTTTAAGAAAGCAAACTTTTGTTTTTCCCCTGCACAATGGACACACCATGTTCAGTATATTTTCTTTCCCTGATTTTTGTCTTCCTAGGTGTGTCTTACGGTCAAAATACGTGACTTGAAAATCTCTGGTGCTAGTCAACAACAATTTTCTTGAAGAGTGAAGCTCAACACACACCATACAATCTTGGTTGTTCAATCTTACCACTTTCATGCAGTATGAGAGCTTATCCAATCAATCATTCAAGGTATTTTCAATCTGTTGGCCCTTATATTACATAGATTTGGTAAACCTGTACAACCAAGATTGTATGGTGTGTGTTGAGCTTAAGTCTGATGGTGTCAGATGGGACATTGCATGGAGGAACCTTATCAGGTGTACTGTGTTTTTATGTTGGAACTTAGGTGTCTAAAGGGGCCCATACACCTAACAATTTTCGCGCCGATATACAGCAGATTCAATCACTGTGATCGAATCTGCTGTGAAATCATTGCGCAAACGCTGACAGAACGATCGATTTCCGTCTGAAATAAATTGTTTCCGTCGATTCCCATTGATCCGTCCATGCAGAACATTTTGCTTGATCGCCGGCGGGTCGGGAGTGCATCGATAGCGGCGTTCGAATGCCCGACGACCGACGCTAGCGGCAATACATTACCTGCTCCAGCCGGCGCGACTCCCCCGGTCTCCGCTGTCTTCTTCTCCGGTCCGGCTGACTGGCTTCACTGAACTTCCTGTCCCAGCAGGAAGTTTAAACAGTAGAGCGCCCTCTGCTGTTTAAACTTCCCCCGGCAGGAGTTCAGTGAAGCCAGCCGGACCCGGAGATCAGCGCGGAGAAGAAGACAACGGAGACCGGGGGACTCGCGCCGACCGGAGCAGGTAATGTATGCAGGGGGGGGGCAGAGCCGGATTAAGGCCAAATGGGGCCCTAAGCAAACTAGCAGATCTGGGCTCCCTCTGAATATATGTATATATATATATATATATAAATATATATATATATATATATATATATATATATATATACATACCCATTATATATATATATATATATATCCTATCTAATAAAACTCCTGCGTCTCTGCGTCCTGTCCCTGTGTGTGTGTCTGCGTTTGCACTACTGCACATGTGCCGCAGGGACAGCCATTATTGGAACAGGACTGCCAGGGGGCCGGGCGTGTGCGCGCGGGCGTGCGCTGACAGACCTTGAGCCCGTTATTAAACGGGCTAAGCACACACACACACACACACACACACACGGCCGGCCTTAGGTTTCACAGCGCCCTGAGCGAAACCTGATTTTTGTGCCCCTCTTCATCCTCAGGCCCATATGCAATTCACCTTTTCTCCTGAGATATCTCCTAGGACAGTAGTTCCCAACCTTTTTGACGTTATGACACAAATGCTAAGATCTCCGTGACACATTACATATGTACAATAGAAAAAATACTATTAATAACCATGAATGGATAGAAAGAGTGCATTATCCTGAATACACTTAAAAATGAAGGCTAGAATCTTTCAGGAATATTAATAAAAACAATCACTGGGACAGTTAGCCCCCCCACCCCCATTTAGAATGATAGCACAGCACCGACAATTTGCACCACACATTATAACCGCAGTGCGTCCCCCCCCCCCCCAAAAAAAAAAAAAACGCCCTCAGACTCAGTAACTCAGTATAGGTAGATAGCCAGTTATAGGTGCCCCCAGTATACAATCTCATGTGTAGGTTGCCTCAATATAGGTTGCCAAGCATAGGTGCCCCCAGTATAGGAAGTCAGTTGAAGGTCTTCATCCCCCTCATAGGTAGCCAGGCGTAGATGCCTCCAGTATAGGTATCCAGGTGTTGGTGCCCTCAGTAAAGGTAGCCAGCTATAGATGCCCCCAATATAGGAAATCAGGTGTAGGTGCCCTCAGTAAAGGTAGCCAGCTATATGTGCCCCCAGTATAGCAGTATAGGAAATCAGGTGTAGGTGCCCTCAGTATAGGTAGCCCGCTAGAGGCGCCCCCTTGGAAGCCGGCGCCCTGAGCGACCGCTCCGGTTGCTTAGGTCAAAGGCCGGCTATGCACACACACACCATGTATGCAGCATCCTGGCAGGTCTCAGGGACAGAGACACAGCGGGTAATAGAGATGGGAGGACACAGGATAAAGAAAAATGGTAGTGTGCATTCTGGACAGGTGAAAAGGCTATGCTGTGCGCACTTTGGATAAGTGGCAGGTGTGGGTGGCCCCCTGTACCACTAGTTTGGGGGGTGGGGGATACAGACAGCAACTGATACAACTAATTGGGGGGAGGGGGACTGATAACATTTGCCCAGGGCCCAATTTTATTTTGTTTAATAACTTTTAAGTAGCTGCTGCACTCTTTTCTAAAAGTTTTCCCCTTCACATTACCTAGCTGGCCAGGAAGCAGCCTGGCTGTAAGTTATCCCTCAGGCAGCATGTATGTATTCCATAGTCCATACCTCCCAACTTTTTAAGATGAGAAAGAGGGACACTTAAGCCACGCCCCTGCCACACCCCCTATCACTCCCTCATCACACCCCTAGTAAGGCATACTATAACGTTTTCAAAAGAAAAATATGTTGTTTTATCATTCAAACCCCACTGGACCTTTCTATCCTGGTTCATTTCCTTCATAGTAACATTTTAAAATTAGTAATATGTCAAGGATGGGAATAAAGTTTAGAGTCAATCAAACACATTTTTTAGTAGATAAATATATATATTTATATAGAAAGAGGGACAAAGTCCTGAAAGAGGGACAAATGAGGAGGAAAGAGGGACAGAGGGACAGGGATCCCAAAGAGGGACTGTCCCTCCGAAAGAGGGACAGTTGGGAGCTATGCATAGTCCCCAACCGTCCCGTTTTCGTCGGAATTCTCCCGATTTTGGGGGGCTCTCCCGCTATCCCGGTATGAGCCCCCCAAGTCCCGGGCGGCTGTCAGTGTTGACAGCCGCCCATAACAGGAGGGGAGCAGCGCAGTGGAGGGAGAGCGGTGGGCAGCGGCGGAGAAGGGGGCCATATCCCCCCTTCCCTCACCTTAGTGCTCTCCCTCCCTCGCTGTCCCCTTCGATACGAACTGTGGCGGCGCTTGGCAGCAGGCGGGACTTACCTTCCGTGTCACTCCAAGCGCCGGCCGGAAGTTCTGGTTCTGCAGCCACTGCACTGGTGTGGATCAGACCAGAGTGGTGGCAAATCGTCCCGCGCCGGCGACGAGACGAGACCAGACGGAGGAGACACGGACACTACGGTGAGGGAAGGGGGGGGGTTGATGGCCCCCTTCTCCACCGCTCTCCCTCTTCTCTGCGCTGCTCCTCTCCTGGGGGGACGACGCCTGGCTACCTATTCTGGGCACATAAACACCTGCCTACATATACTGGGCACATATACACCTGGCTACATATATTGGGCACATATCCACCTGGCTACATATACTGGGCACATATACCCCTGGCTACATATACTGGGCACATATACCCCTGGCTACATATACTGGGCACATATCCCCCTGGCTACATATACTGGGCACATATACCCCTGGCTTTATATACTGGGCATATATCCCCCTGGCTACATATACTGGGCACATATCCCCCTGGCTACATATACTGGGCACATATACCCCTGGCTACATATACTGGGGACATATACCCCTGCCTACATATACTGGGCACATTTCCCCCTGGCTACATATACTGGGCACATTTCCCCCTGGCTACATATACTGCGCACATATACCCCTGCCTACATATACTGGGCACATATCCCCCTGGCTACATATACTGGGCACATATCCCCCTGGCTACATATACTGGGCACATATCTCCCTGGCTACATATACTGGGCACATATACCCCTGGCTACATATACTGGGGACATATACCCCTGCCTACATATACTGGGCACATTTCCCCCTGGCTACATATACTGGGCACATTTCCCCCTGGCTACATATACTGCGCACATATACCCCTGCCTACATATACTGGGCACATTTCCCCCTGGCTACATATACTGCGCACATATACCCCTGCCTACATATACTGGGCACATATCCCCCTGGCTACATATACTGGGCACATATTCCCCTGGCTACATATACTGGGCACATATCTCCCTGGCTACATATACTGGGCACATATACCCCTGGCTACATATACTGGGCACATATACCCCTGGCTACATATACCCCTGGCTACATATACTGGGCACATATCCCCCTGGCTACATATACTGGGCACAAATCCCCCTGGCTACATATACTGGGCACATACCCCCCTGGCTACATATACTGGGCACATATCCCCCTGGCTACATATACTGGGCACATATACCTCTGGCTACATTTACTGGGGACATTTACCCCTGGCTACATATACTGGGCACATATACCCCTGGCTACATATACTGGGACATATACACCCTGGCTACATATACTGGGCACATATACCCCTGCCTACATTTACTGGGACATATACTTCCTGACTACATATACTGGGCACATATACCCCTGACTACATATACTGGGCACATATACCCCTGACTACATATACTGGGGACAAATACCTCTGGCTACATATACTGGGCACATATATCGCTGGCTACATATACTGGGGACATATACCTCTGGCTACATTTACTGGGCACATATATCCCTGGCTACATATACTGGGGACAACTGGCTGTTTGTCATTATGTGCATTTACTGGTGAAAAGCGGTCTCTTATTATGTGCATTTACTGGTGAAAAGCTGTCTCTTATTATGTGCATTTACTGGTGAAAAGATGTCTCTTATGTGCATTTACTGGTGAAAAGCTGTCTCTTATTATATGCATTTACTGGTGAAAAGCTGTCTCTTATTATGTGCATTTACTGGTGAAAAACTGTCTCTTATTGTGTGCATTTACTGGTGAAAAACTGTCTCTTATGTGCATTTAGTGGTGAAAAGCTGTCTCTTATGTGCATTTAGTGGTGAAAAGCTCTCTCTTATTATATGCATTTACTGGTGAAAAGCTGTTTCTTATTATATGCATTTACTGGTGAAAAGCTGTCTCTTATTATATGCATTTAGTGGTGAAAAGCTGTCTCTTATTATGTGCATTTAGTCATGAAAAAGCTGTCTCTTATGTGCATTTAGTCGTGAAAAGCTGTCTCTTATTATGTGCATTTACTGGTGAAAAGCTGTCTCTTATTATGTGCATTTACTGGTGAAAAGCTGTCTTTTATTATATGCATTTACTGGTGAAAAGCTGTCTCTTATTATGTGCATTTACTGGTGAAAAGCTGTCTCTTATTATGTGCATTTACTGGTGAAAAGCTGTCTCTTATGTGCATTTACTGGTGAAAAGCTGTCTTTTATTATATGCATTTACTGGTGAAAAGCTGTCTCTTATTATGTGCATTTACTGGTGAAAAGCTGTCTCTTATTATGTGCATTTACTGGTGAAAAGCTGTCTCTTATGTGCATTTACTGGTGAAAAGCTGTCTCTTATTATGTGCATTTAGTTGTGAAAAAGCTGTCTCTTATGTGCATTTAGTGGTGAAAAGCTGTCTCTTATTATGTGCATTTACTGGTGAAAAGCTGTCTCCTATTATGTGCATTTACTGGTGAAAAGCTGTCTCTTATTATGTGCATTTACTGGTGAAAAGCTGTCTCTCATTATGTGCATTTACTGGGGAAACACTGTCTGTCATTATGTGCATTTACTTCATATTTTTTTATGTAACTACATTAGCTGGTATAACTACATTACAGTTAGCCCCACCCACGGGCAGGGTATATGAGGGATATATTTATTAAAAAATATAAGGGCATCAATATTAAAAAAAAAATCTTCAAAAACCGTTATGGTAGGCGTGACTTGGGTGTGTGTTGGGGGTGTGGTTAAGGGTGTGGCCTGTGTCCCGATTTCTAATTTTAAAATGTTGGGAGGTATGGTATTCTAGCATGCCTGTCCGTGTGCTCTCTTTACCTCCTGTCACATGGAGCTTCCCACTTCTCTAGTGTTGTCCAGATCATGAACGATTTGGATCTTTGATCCGAATCTCTTTTGTGAGTCGAATCATCAAAATGAGTGATTCGGATCGCAAAGGGGGCGGGGCCAGGAGCCGCAGCCCCCCCCCCCTCTCAGCGGGCAGCGGGGTCCTGGAAGCAGAGCAGAGATGGATCGCTCTGTTGGAGGGGAGCCAGCCTTGCAGGGTCAGGTAGATCAGAGAGAGGGGACATCGGTGCCACTGCCAGAAATGTGTAGAGCACACGTACTGGCTGCAATGTGCTGCTCATTTTAGGCTGTCTGTTCCGTAGTTGTGCACAGTGAACAAATTGGAAACTTTTGGCTCAGAAGCACAGCTCAGTAACTTTGTAGACAGCGTGCTGGGCTAGAAGGGCAGGCACTGTGATTCAGTGCAATATGATCCTCCTGCACTGCTCTAAACAGCTGCACTTCACTTCGGGGAATGCTTTGGGGAATGCTTTCTTTCACTGTGCGACGTTTGCATTCAAAGTATACAGATGAACATGTAGGTGAAATATATGTAAAGCATATGATTGCAGCATGTGTGTATTGTGTGCAAACAAACATTTCTGCTCTCTGCTCGTCCCTCCTCCCTTCTCTATCCACTCCCTGCCCTTCTCTGTCCACCATCTCCCCTTCTCTGTGTGTCAAACACAGACAAACACAGAACATTTATATCGCGCTTTTTCTCCTGGCGGACTCAAAGCGCCAGAGCTGCAGCCACTAGGACGCGCTCTATAGGCAGTAGCAGTGTTAGAGAAACTTGCCCAAGGTCTCCTACTGAATAGGTGCTGGCTTACTGAACAGGCAGAGCCGAGATTCGAACCCAGGTCTCCTGTGTCAGAGGCAGAGCACTTAACCATTACACTATCCAGCCCCCTGCCCTTCTCTGTCCACCGCAGGGAAAGTCGTGTCCTGCAGCTGATAGTCATTTCACCCCCGAATGCTTCCCTAGTAAAATGACCCGAGATTCGGATCAAAGATCCGGATCTTTTCAATGATCTGATTCGAATCATCCGAATCATTGAAAAGATCTGAACTTCCCATCTCTACTCTTCTCTGCTCCTCCCGTTGTGACTGAGAGGCGGGGGCAAGGAACCGATGCCTGTAACTGGAGATCAGACAGGCACACTACATTACAATACAGCCTGTGCTGCTGGAGAAGTTAATAGAGATGGGAAGTCCGGAACTTTTCAATGATTCGGATGATTTGAATCGGATCATTGAAAAGATCCGGATCTTTGAACCGAATCTTCGAATCATTTTACTAGGGAAGCATTCTGGGGGTGAAATGACTAGCAGGACGGGAAGGAATTTCCCTGTAGTGGACAGAGAAGTGGAGGGGGTGGACAGACAGAGAAGGGGAGAAGATGGACAGAGAAGGGCAGGGAGTGGACAGAGAAGGGAGGAGGACAGAGAAGGGAGGAGGACAGAGAAGGGGGGAGCAGAGAGCAGAAATGTTTTTTTGCACACATTACCCACATGTTGCAATCATATGCTTTACATATATTTCACCTATATGTGCATCTGTATACTTTGAATGCAAACGTCTCACAGTGAAAGAAAGCATTCCCCAATGTGTCCTTTTCTCACCTCGAACACTCATCATAAATTTAGGGAGAAGTGAAGTGCAGCTGTTTAGAGCAGAGTGCAGGAGGATCATATTGCACTGCAATCACAGTGCCTGCCCTGTCATTCTAGCCCAGCACGCTGTCTGCAAAGTTACTGAGCTGTGCTTCTGAGCCAAAAGTTTCCCATTTGTTCACTATGCAGCACTGCACTACGGAACAGCCAGCCTAAAATGAGCAGCACATTGCAGCCAGTACATGTGCTCTACACATATCTGGCAGTGGCACCCATGTCCCCTCTCTCTCATCTACCTGTCCCTTCAAGGCTGGCTCCCCTCCAACTGAGCGATCCATCTCTGCTCTGCTTCCAGGACCCCCCTGCCCCCTGAGAGGGGGGGCGTGCCGCTCCTGGCTCCACCCCCTTTGTGAACCGAATCGTTCATTTTGATGATCCGGATGATTCGACTCACAAAAAAGTACCCACAGTAGTACAGCGTGTCTAATAAGTTCGTGGGGTGCCGCTCTCCCATCCACCATGCGTCCGCCCGACTGTGGCGGACGCATGGTGGATGGGAGAGCGGCACCCCACGAACTTATTAGACGCGCTGTACTACTGTGGGTCCCTTTCAAAAGGGCCTAGGAGTGAGTAATTTATATATGCTGATTTTATTGAATAAATGATTGACTCTAAGACGGAGTACACTTAGATGTCTTTTTATTCAATATATACATGCTGGAAATGTCTGTATGCTGAGGAAGGAGGCTGGACATATCAGTACAAGACTGGATTGGGAAACAGTGATCGTGGTGGCATAGATGCATCATACGCTTCAGACCTTATAATTTGGGTCTTATTATCAGTCGGTAAGCCTGCACTTTAAAGGGTGTTGGTGGAGGAATGAAATTGTGAAGTACCTATAGCGCTGAAGTCTTGTTTTGGAGATTCTCAGCCGATGGCCCGGGGTGCCCTTTGTTGCAGATGGCAACCTCCCAGGTCGGCATCTTCTACGCCTGTGTGAGCGACTCTCGTGATCTAAAGTGTTCTGTGCAGGAACAGTAGCTCCAGGCTACGTGTGTTCGCAAGCAACACGGTCGCGTGTTTGTGTATGCGCAGTGATTGCCGGATGGCATCTGCAACGGAGTGGACCCTGGCCCACCGACTGGGAGCGGAGGGCTCAGGATGGCTGCCAGGGGCTGGAGGAAGCCCCATGTAAATAGATCTACCCTTTAACCACTTGAGAACCGCAGTGTTAAACCCCCCTAAAGACCAGTCCATTTTTTGCTTAATTGGCCACTGCAGCTTTAGGGCCTAGCTGCAGGGCCACACAACACAGCACACAAGTGATCTCCCCCACGAACAGAGCTTTCTGTTGTTTGGCGTCTGATCGCCTTCCAGATGTTTAATTTTTTATAAATATATGTTCTTTATTTTTGATTTAATAAACTTATTTTTTTTTATTCTCCCCCCTCCCTCCCCCGCCAGCCAATCAGCGTGATCAGCTGTCATAGGCTTCAGCCTATGACAACCGATCACTTCCCTGCTTCTGGAGGGGACAGCCATGTCACACGGCTGTTCCCAGTACAGCGCTGCTTTACATCGAAGCACTGTACAGCAATAAAAGACTGCAGTCTAACAATCTCCTAGCGGCGATCGCAGAGCTCCGCCATCAGAGCGGGGATGCGTGTGCATCGGCTCGTGATCGCCCGCAAATCACGCCCCAAGGACCTTACATCGATTGGCAATAGGCGGTCCTGGGGCTGTCGCCGCGTCCACGCCCATCAGCGTGATGCGGTCGGCAAAAGGTTAAGTAGCGATACAGTTATTGCTTAAAGTGTACCCGAGGAAAGTTGTAACTTAAAAAACATACTTACCTACCAAGAGGGAAGCCTGTGAATCCTCTAGAGGCTTCCTGTGTCTCCCCTACTGTTGCTGAGCGCAGACGCCCGGCAAATGTCTAAGAGATTATCAATTATGTTACGTGGCCGCACTCCTCTTCCAAGTACAAACATGGCTGTACTGCTCATGCACGAGTACAGCTGCGCTCGTGCAGGAAGAGATGCAAGATGCAAACTTGAAGAGAGTCCTGTGCAGCAGTGGTGGTCTGAAGGAGGACACGGGAAGCCCCCAAGCAGAGGTGTCCTCCTTCCTAGGTAAGTATCTGTTTTTTACGTTACAATCTGGACTGTCTGTGGTTTTCTTTAAAGGATACCTGAAGTGACATGTGACATGATGGGATAGACATGTGTATGTACAGTGCCTAGCACACAAATAACTATGCTGTGTTCCTTTTGTTCTTTCTCTGCCAGAAAGAGTTAAATATCAGGTATGTAAGTGGCTACTCAGTCCTGACTCAGACCTGAAGTGACTACAGTGTGACCTCCACTGATAAGAAATTCCAACTATAAAACATTTTCATAGCAGAAAATGGCTTCTGAGAGCAAGAAAGAGATAAAACGAGGAATTTCTCATCAGTAAGGGTCACACTGTAGTCACTTCCTGTCTGAGTCAGGACTGAGTCAGCCACTTACATACCTGATATTTAACTCTTTCAGACAGAGAAAGAAAAAAGGAACACAGCATAGTTATTTGTGTGCTAGGCACTGTACATACACATGTATATCTCATCATGTCACATGCCACTTCGGGTATCCTTTAACCCTCCTGGCGGTTTAAAAAAATCCGCTAGGGGGCAGCAAAGTAGTGCTGTTAAAAAAAAAATTTTTCATGTAGCGAGACAAAGTCTCGCTACATGATAGCCGCCGGCGATCGGAGATCAGGAGATCCCGTTCAAAGAACGGGATCTCCTGGAGGGCTTCCCCGGTCGCCATGGCGACGGGCGGGATGACGTCACCGATGTCGTGACGTCAAAGGGGACTCCCATCCACCCCACAGCACTGCCTGGCACTGATTGGCCAGGCAGCGCACGGGGTCTGGGGGGGGTCGGCCGCGGCGTGACGAATAGCGGCGGATCGGCGGGTAGCGGCGGCGATCGGATGCTACACGCAGCTAGCAAAGTGCTAGCTGCGTGTACCAAAAAAAACATTATGCAAATCGGCCCAGCGGGGCCTGAGCGGTGCCTCCCGGCGG
This sequence comes from Hyperolius riggenbachi, assembly GCF_040937935.1. Taxonomy (NCBI): domain Eukaryota; kingdom Metazoa; phylum Chordata; class Amphibia; order Anura; family Hyperoliidae; genus Hyperolius; species Hyperolius riggenbachi. Next base: position 205,334,426 of record NC_090657.1, on the reverse strand, counting down.
CATAGCCCGTGCTCAGCACGGGCTTACCGCCAGGGAGGTTAAGAGGGTTTTATATGTACTATATAGGTACTGAAGTTGATAATCGCTTACACGTCTGTCACTACTACAAAGGGAAGGGGAGAGGCCTATTTATATTATAGTTTGGTAAAAGTTTTTGCCTGGGCAGAGCCTGTCAGTCAATGCCAAAGTGGTTGTCGATAAACCTCTCCAAACCGTTTTACGATTAACTTCTAACATGCCTGTTGAAGAAAACTGGCAGTTTACTGATCGTTAACCAACAAAAGTTCCCATCTACAGCAGATATTTAGTTTATTGCAGGGCAGAGTCTTTCCCGCCTCTTTCCCCATTTTTTTATTTTTTAAAGAGAATTTTTATTGTTTAAAATACAGAGAACAAAAAAATAAAACATCAAAGCAAAAATAAAGAGAAAAAGAAAAACATAGAGAAGAAAAAGAAAGGCCAATCCAGCGTACATGTAGATAGTTACAATAATCAATATACGGTTAAATTCGACATTACAACATGTCCCAAATATGTTTCAGAACAAGATTACAGTTTCTCACCACTTGCATAGATTGCTGATGATCAGTACAATGAAAAGGTAATAGTACAAAGGAATATACCTATAATCGTCATTAAACCCATTGAAGATCCTGAACAGCTACGTTTATGTCAAGGTTAGGGATTGTGGTTTCCGCAGCATTTACCCATCTATACCAGACTTTGTCAAATTTTTTGAATTGATTTCGTGATTGGTAGGTGAGCTTGTATAGTGGGAGCGCTGAGTTTACTAGTTTTTTCCAATCTCTTATAGTGGAAACTGATGGTAGTTTCCATTTCAAGGTTATGGCTTTTCTGGCATAAAATAGAAGAATTTTGATTAGGATTGATTGATTTTTGCTGCAGGGCAGATCACCCAAAATTCCCAATAAGCATAGCTGTACATCTAGGATCACTGGTAGTTGTATAGTATCACGCAAAAAGTGTGTAACGGATTTTCAGTACTTATTAACCTCCTTAGCGGTAACCCCGTGCTGGACACGGGGTAAGCCGCCGGAGGGTGCCGCTCAGGCCCTGCTGGGCCGATTTTCATAATTTTTTTTTTGCTGGACGCAGCTAGCACTTTGCTAGCTGCGCCAGCACTCTGATCGCCGCCGGCCCCCGCCCGATCGCCGCTATCTGCTGCGGCGCGCGGCCCCCCCCCCCCAGACCCCAGCGCTGCCTGGCCAATCAGTGCCAGGCAGCGCCGAGGGGTGGCCCGGGACTCCCAATGACGTCCCGACGTCAGTGACGTCGGTGACGTCATCCCGCCCCGTCGCCATGGCGACGGGGGAAGCCCTCCAGGAAATCCCGTTCTATGAACGGGATTTCCTGATCGGAGATCGCCGAAGGCGATCGAAGCGGGCGGGGGGATGCTGCTCAGCAGCGGCTATCATGTAGCGAGCCCTGGGCTCGCTACATGATTTAAAAAAAAATAAAATAAAAAACATTGCTGCGCTGCCCCCTGGCGGGATTTTTCATACCGCCAAGGGGGTTAACTAAGGGGCAACTCCATATGCAGTGGAGAAAATCAGCACGGGGGGCCTTGCACTTAAAACAGCTATCGTCATACGAGGAGCTCATTTTAGCTAGTTTTAATGGTGTGTAGTATACTTGGTGGAACCATTTAATATTTATAATCTTGTCATACGAGGCAATGATATCCTTATTGAAGCTTTCGGCATGTTCCAACCATTGCTCTTGGGATACATTGGGGTCAAGGACCGACCATCGATTTCTGGAGGCTGAAACCCTCCTGGCATTTCCATGGGTAGTTAGAAAGTTATATAAAGTGGATATTTGTTTTGGGTGGTCTTTTTTAAGGAGGACTTTTTCAAGTTCCGAAGGTTCAAGGCATACCCCTTTTAGTCCAATCTGTGCCTTTAGAGCATGTCGTAATTGGAAATATCGGAAGAGGGCATGTTTAGGTAGGCCGAATTCTGAACGAAGGGAATTGAAATCTTTAAAGGCCCCATTATCATACAGTTGAGCTATATATTTAACATTGTGTAACATGTGTATGCCAGAAAGTGATGTCGGGCAGTGTCTGTAGTTCAGAAAGGTTGGGGTTACCCCATAAGGGAGAGCTAAGGGACACGTAGTTTAGGGGTTCATCTAGTAGTTTCCGAGCTTTTTGTACATTCGGATGGTATTATGAATAAGGGCAGTACCCTCTAGACCAGTGGTTCCCAACCTTTTCTGGCCCGGGGAAGACTGCCTAACCAAATTTTTCTCCGGGGAACGGCGCGGGGGGGGGGGGGGCGGCGACGGGCGGAGTTGCGGCTGCATAGCTAGCATAGTTGCCCCAGTGTAGGGAGTTTAGTTGCCTCAGTATAGCCAGTATAGTGCCCCAGTATAGCCAGTATAGTGCCCCAGTATAGCCAGAATAGTGCCCCAGTATAGCCAGAATAGTGCCCCAGTATAGCCAGCATAGTGCCCCAGTATAGCCAGCATAGTGCCCCAGTATAGCCAGCATAGTGCCCCAGTATAGCTAGTATAGTGCCCCAGTATAGCCAGAATAGTGCCCCAGTATAGCCAGCATAGTGCCCCAGTATAGTGCCCCAGTATAGCCAGTATAGTGCCCCAGTATAGCCAGCATAGTGCCCCAGTATAGCCAGCATAGTGCCCCAGTATAGCTAGTATAGTGCCCCAGTATAGCCAGAATAGTGCCCCAGTATAGCCAGCATAGTGCCCCAGTATAGCCCCCCAGTATAGCTAGTATAGTGCCCCAGTATAGCCCCCCAGTATAGCCCCCCAGTATAGCCAGTATAGTGCCCCAGTATAGCCAGAATAGTGCCCCAGTATAGCCAGCATAGTGCCCCAGTATAGCCCCCCAGTATAGCTAGTATAGTGCCCCAGTATAGCCCCCCAGTATAGTGCCCCAGTATAGTGCCCAAGTATAGCTAGTATAGTGCCCCAGTATAGCCAGAATAGTACCCCAGTATAGTGCCCCAGTATAGCTAGTATAGTGCCCCAGTATAGCCAGAATAGTGCCCCAGTATAGCTAGTATAGTGCCCCAGTATAGCCCCCCAGTATAGCCAGTATAGTGCCCCAGTATAGTGCCCAAGTATAGCTAGTATAGTGCCCCAGTATAGCCAGAATAGTACCCCAGTATAGTGCCCCAGTATAGCTAGTATAGTGCCCCAGTATAGCCAGAATAGTGCCCCAGTATAGCTAGTATAGTGCCCCAGAATAGTGCCCCAGGATAGCCAGTATAGTGCCTCCCGCCCGTCCCCACGGCCAACGCTGTTATTACCTTAACAGCTGCCGCTCTCCCCTCTCCAGCGCGTGTATATTCTAGCAGCGTATCTCCGGCTGCTCTGTCTGTGTGATGCGGAAGGAAGCATCCGGGCAGCGGCTTCCTGTAACGGCGATATGTATCGCCGTTACTATGGGAACCGAGCCCTCCCTCCTTCCGCATCACACAGACAGAGCAGCCGGAGATACGCTGCTAGAATATACAGGCGCCGGAGAGGGGAGAGCGGCCGCTGCTATGCTAATAACAGCGGCGGCACGGGCGGGAGGGGGAGAAGAGGACGGCACACCAGGCAACGTTCCGCGGCACACTAGTGTGCCGCGGAACACTGGTTGAAAAACACTGCTCTAGACCTCCAGAGACTTTATATCTATAAACCGCACCGCAGAGTGACTCATACGAACCCGCAATGTCCGCTTCCATCGCTAGGCTAGAGTTTGTCCTATCATCGCTAAGCCAGCTTTGAATGGGGGTTAGTTGTGCCGCCATGTGATATATCAAAAAATTAGGCAGGGACAGGCCTCCGAAAGCGGGAGGAAGTTGAAGTGTAGCTAGTGATATACGCGGTGAGGACCCAGACCAGATAAAGGAAAGTATCATGGAGTTAATACGTTTGAATAGGGATTGTTGGATCCAAACTGGGGACATCTGCATAATGTATAGTTGTAACGATCGGTGTAACACAGAGAGAATCTGATTATTGGTGATCTTCAGTATCACCGAGAATGCAGATATATACCCGATTATTGATGATCTGCAGTATCACCAATAATCAGATATATCTCTAACCTCTGGACACCTGAGTGATGAGAGTGTTTTGGTGCAACAGTAATACTTTGAGGATCGCACCTGAATGTCAGGTGCTAAAGCAATAAGGAGTATTGCAGCGAGTTCCTTCCGTTGGTCTGAACTCCCCGCAGGGAGGAGTCAGGCCGGGTGTAGGAAGGACAGAACGTGAGTGACACCAATGAGGGAGTAAAAACATGCAAAAGAGAGAGCGCTCTGAGTGACAAATAAATAAGAGCATCCACCCTGCCAAGGACAGGTCTCACCTGTTCAGAAATGGCTGCTCGTAGGACACAGCCTCTGATAGCGTTTGTCCCTTTAGGGGCCAGGGACCAGGCTCGCGATCCAGCTCCAGGCGGGGAATCCGGAGGGCCACCAGGGAGTCACGGTCTCAGTTTGGACACTTCCAGGGAGGCTGTAGGCAGGCCAAACGTTAGATCCTGGCGCACGCTCACCTTGCGAGACCAAACGGGAGTGAGCGGCGTCTATGCGATGTCAGTAGCGTACTGAGTAGTATTGTGCAGCTAGCAGATATAACCGCTGACTTGCCGCAAATAAAATAGAGAGTGGTGAGGTGGTAAGGTATAAAGGGGGGCTTATTTATTAGTAAAAACAACGCGTTTCTCAGAGAAAACTTTCTCTGTTTCATCAGGCTAATATAAAACAAGATGGCGGCATCTCTTTTTATAGGAAATGCTAAACATTGGTTCTTTGGGATTGGCCAATCCACATTACATGGGCAGTACTATGCAAAATAGTGTGAGGTCATAAAGGTGGTGCTAATGATGTAACTTCCACTAGGTGGAGTATGTAAATGAGAAGGAGGAGTTAGAAAACTGCTCTTTTATCACAATACTATAAAGATCACTGAATAAAACAATTGAAAGTTGTATATATAGCAGTAAGGTTTTTTAGAAAGGATCTTCTTAATTTAAATTACTCGATCTTAAGAGGAAAGTAATATTGAAATTTCCCAATAATCAGTACCATTAATGGTTCCCTAGGGTATATATAGATAAAGAAAGGGAAGTGGTATAATGTGAATTCACTCACAATTTCACATGGTTACAAACAAAACATGCATCACGCACACAGATCCACATATATATGTATATGTAGCATGTGGGTTTGCCTACCAATGGCTGTACCCCACAGCCACACATACCTGTTGTTCACAATCAAATCTTCCATTATATACTTTGTAAATAAAGAGGGGAGGGGAATAAAATAGGAACCAGAACAAAAAGATTGATTGTCATCAAATATAAAGTGTATGCATTAATATCCTATATCCCTATTAAGGAATATAAGGGGCCTGACCCACAAAAGAGCGCCAACCCCCAGCACGGCCACCCCCCACACGAACCCCCGCACCGCGCGACCGCGAACCCCCACGCGAAACAACAAAGGCCCCGCGCGCAGACGCGAATCCCCGCGCGAAATCGACATCGCTCCCGCGCAAAAATTCGCGCCAAAATGACATCGCCCCGCGCGAAAATCCGCAACCGCACGCAACGCGAAATCCCGTGCGAAGACGGCCGCGCCAAGAGCCAGCACCCCCCCGCGAACCAAGCCCACAATGTCCCAGCTAGTCTGTACCTCCTAATGTATTTCCTCTAAGCATTTATTAAGGCCATCTGGTTCTAGTGTCCCCAATTTGAGTATCCAATATGATTCCCTCCTACATAAGGTGCGAAATCTTTCATATTTATTGGCCATAGGAATTTGTTCTATAATTGTAGCTTTTAGAAGGTTATAATTTTTTCCATGAACCAATAAAAAGTGATTTGAAACACTATGCTTGCTCTCCCCCTTTTTTATGTTAGATCTATGTTTATTCAGCCGAGTTTGAAATTTTTGGGAAGTCCTTCCTATGTAGAACAAATTGCAAGGACAGGTTAGTAGATAGATGACGTGGGTGCTCTGGCACGTTACATAAGATTTGATTGTATAGTGTGTAGATCCTGAGGTAGCGAAGGTCTTAGCTCCATCTACTATTGTCTTACAGCATAGGCATCGTCGGGACCGGCATGCGTAGCATCCCACTTTATTCGGGACTGTTTTAATGCATTTATTGGTGGGTAGTTGAGATTTCAATTTGCTAGGTGCAATATATCCTCTGATATTTTTACCACGTCTAAAGACCACATTTGGTTTCTCGGGCAGGGTAGTTTTAAGGATGGGGTCACTGAGCAACATTTGCCAGAAACGGTTAAATATATCCCGACATTCCATTGACTGGCCAGAATAGTTAATAATAATAGGTAATTTCTTATGATTTGTATCAGTCTGTCTAGGGTCGCTGCTGCAATCATCACCCTTAAAGAGAACCCGAGGTGTGTTTAACCACCCTGGCGTTCTGATAAGATCGCCAGGGAGGCTGCGGGAGGGTTTTTTTTAAATTAAAAAAAAACTATTTCATGCAGCCAACTGAAAGTTGGCTGCATGAAAGCCCACTAGAGGGCGCTCCGGAGGCGTTCTTCCGATCGCCTCCGGCGCCCAGAATAAACAAGGAAGGCCGCAATGAGCGGCCTTCCTTGTTTTGCTTACACCGTCGCCATAGCGACGAGCGGAGTGACGTCATGGACGTCAGCCGACGTCCTGACGTCAGACGCCTCCGATCCAGCCCTTAGCGCTGGCCGGAACTTTTTGTTCCGGCTGCGCAGGGCTCAGGCGGCTGGGGGGACCCTCTTTCGCCGCGGCTCGCGGCGAATCGCCGCAGAGCGGCGGCGATCGGGCAGCACACGCGGCTGGCAAAGTGCCGGCTGCGTGTGCTGCACTTTATTTGGCGCAAATCGGCCCAGCAGGGCCTGAGCGGCAGCCTCCGGCGGTGATGGACGAGCGGAGCTCGTCCATACCGCCCAGGTGGTTAAAGAATGTTATCTGCATACAGAGGCTGGATCTGCCTATACAGCCCAGCCTCTGTTGCTATCCCAAACGCCCCTAAGGTCCCCCTGCACTCTGCAATCCCCCATAAATCACAGCCCTGCTATGAGGTTGTGTTTACATCTGTAGTGTCAGTCTCGGCTGCACCCCCGCCTCCTGCATAGCTCCGGTCCCTGCCCCCATCCCTTCCCTCCAATCAGCAGGGAGGGAAGGGATGCAGGCGGGGACCGGAGTTCTGCAGGAGGCGGGGAGAGCAGCAGACTGACACTATAGAGATAAACACAGCCAGCTCTGACAAGCTGTTTGTCAGCAGCGTGGCTGTGATTTATGAGGGATTGCAGAGTGCAGGGGGACCTTAGTGGGGTTTGGGATAGCAACAGAGGCTGGGCTGTATAGGCAGATCCAGCTTCTGTATGCAGATAATATTCGTCAAACCCACCTCGGGTTCTCTTTAATACAATCACGTTGGGAAAATGTAGCCGCTTTTTTATATGCTGCTTCGATTAATTTTGGTGGATAGTGTTTCTCGGTAAATCGAGTTTTAAGGATCTCCGACTGTAAAACATAGTCCTCATTACGTGTACAGTTACGTCGAATGCGTTTGAATTGTCCAAAGGGGACATTTTTTAAAGGGAACCAGAGAGGATGCAATATACATACCTGGGGCTTCCTCCAGCCCCATACGCACGGATCGCTCCCACGCCGCAGTCCTCCTCTGCCTGGAACCGCCGCCACCGGGTCCCGTCATTGCCGCGAGTCGGCAAGTCGGCCGGCGGACGCGGCCAATTCTCCGCATCACCGGGTTCTCTCCCCATACTGATACGCATGTGGCCGCTAACTGCGCAGCCGCATGCGTACATGTATGGAGGGAGCCCCTGTGATGCGGACAATTGGCCGCGTCCGCCGGAAGTGACGGGCCCGGTACCGGCGGATCCAGGAAGCTGAGGACGGCGGCGTGGGAGCGATTCAGGCTTATGGGGCTGGAAGAAGCCCCAGGTATGTATAAAATCTTTTTCTTTTTCCACCCCCCGTTCCTCTCTGGTTCCCTTTAACCACGGTTTATAGTGAGCACTATTGAAGTCTAGGTACCCGTTTCGATCAGTGGGTTTGAAGTAATTGGTGGTGACAATTGCAGCAGAAACTGGATCAATTTTAATTTCTAGATCTAAAAAATGGATCTCAGTAGGATGAGTATCCATGGTGAAAGTTAATCCGAACGTATTAGCGTTCAGGTAATCGACATATTGCTGAAGTCTATCTCCTGAACCCTCCCAGACACAGATGATATCGTCGATGAAACGGCGATGTAGGACGAGGTCCGCACCATACGGGTTGCCCTCAGACCACACCAGTTGGTCTTCGAGCCAACCCATATACAAATTGGCGAACGCCGGTGCGAACCGCGTCCCCATCGCCGTTCCTCGTAGCTGCAAGTAGAAGGCATCCAAGAAAGTAAAATAGTTGTAAGGATTAACTCGATGGAATCCAAAATAAATTGTTTCTGACTGGGTGGCATTAGTGGATCGCCTGCCAAATAGTACTCGACAGCCCTAAGGCCCAAGTCATGTGGAATATTCGTAGAGATGAGCGTAATGACCTAATTACGATTTAGCGAAATTTCGCGTAATTAGTGTAATTACGATTATGGCCGTAAGTACATAATCGTAATGAAGAAGGATTTCGCGAAATTTCGCGTAAGCGTAATTTTCGCATTACAATGGCTATTTGTTCATGCCGTAATTTCGCATTAAACGCTACCGTAATTTCGCGTTAAACCGTAACGCTCCGTATAATATAAAAAAGCCGCTGACTTTAAGGGTTAATAGCAAAGCCCCCTTAAATGCTAAGAGCCTCAAATTTGGAGAATATATTAAGGAGACCAGGAGGAATAAGAGGAAAAATTTTTTTTTCAAAAAGACCTTATAGTTTTTGAGAAAATCGATGTTAAAGTTTCAAAGTAAAAATGTATACATTTAAAAACCCGCCGACTTTAACGGTTAATAGCAAAGCCTGCTTAAAGTTTAGGAACACCAAATTCCTAGGGTATATTAAGGGGATCAGTGGGAATAAGAGGGAAATTTTTTTTTTTCAAAAAGACCTTATAGTTTTTGAGAAAATCGATTTTTAAGTTTCAAGGGCAAAAATGTCTTTTAAATGCGGAAAATGTCAGTTTTTTTTGCACAGGTAACAATAGTGTATTATTTTCATAGATTCCCCCAAGTGGGAAGAGTTTTACTTACTTCGTTCTGAGTGTGGGAAATATAAAAAAAAAACGACGTGGGGTCCCCCCTCCCAGACCTCTTTAACCCCTTGTCCCCCATGCAGGCTGGGATAGCCAGAATGCGGAGCACCGGCCGCGTGCGGCTCCGCACCCTGACTATACCAGCCCGCATGGTCCATGGATTGGGGGGTCTCGGAAGGGGAGGGGCAGCCAAGCTTTCCCCTCCCCCTCCGAGCCCTTGTCCAATCCAAGGACAAGGGGCTCTTCTCCACCTCCGATGGGCGGTGGAGGTGGAGGCCGCGATTTCCTGGGTGGGGGGTTCATGGTGGAATCTGGGAGTCCCCTTTAAAAAGGGGTCCCCCAGATGCCCACCCCCCCTCCCAGGAGAAATGAGTATAGAGGTACTTGTACCCCTTACCCATTTCCTTTAAGAGTTAAAAGTAAATAAACACACAAACACTTAGAAAAAGTATTTTAATTGAACAAAAAACATAACCACGAAAAAAGTCCTTTAATATTCTTAATTAACCATTAATACTTACCTGTCTCTTTAAATAAATGATCCCACGCAATATCCTCGGAAATGTTCTATCAGTTACAATGTAACAAAGTTATTACAATGTAACAACTTTGTTACATTGTAACTACGCCGCACCCGACATCACTCGCTGCTCACCCGCCGCATACACTTACGCGTCCTTGCAGGACGCTAAGTCCCCGCCGGCTCCCGCTGTCCACCCCGCCCACATCTGTCACCCACATGTCACCCACATGTGGGTGACATGTGGGTGACATGTGGGAGAGGCGGGGAGGGCAGCGGAGCCGGCGGGGACTTAGCGTCCTGCACGGACCCGACAGAGCTCTGAGCTATATAGCTCAGAGCTCTAAGAAGCATCTTTGTATTTGGGCTCCAAGGAGCCCCATTGGTCCTTAGCAGACCAATGGGGTTCCTTCAAATCAGAAGGAACCCCATTGGTCTGCTAAGGACCAATGGGGCTCCTTGGAGCCCAAATACAAAGATGCTTTCGAGAGCTCTGAGCTATAGCTCAGAGCTCTGTCGGGTCCTGCAGCACAGACGCGGTGGCGGCGGCGGCGGTGAGTGACGTCGGGTGCGGCGTAGTTACAATGTAACAAAGTTGTTACATTGTAATAACTTTGTTACATTGTAACTGATAGAACATTTCCGAGGATATTGCGTGGGATCATTTATTTAAAGAGACAGGTAAGTATTAATGGTTAATTAAGAATATTAAAGGACTTTTTTCGTGGTTATGTTTTTTGTTCAATTAAAATACTTTTTCTAAGTGTTTGTGTGTTTATTTACTTTTAACTCTTAAAGGAAATGGGTAAGGGGTACAAGTACCTCTATACTCATTTCTCCTGGGAGGGGGGGTGGGCATCTGGGGGACCCCTTTTTAAAGGGGACTCCCAGATTCCACCATGAACCCCCCACCCAGGAAATCGCGGCCTCCACCTCCACCGCCCATCGGAGGTGGAGAAGAGCCCCTTGTCCTTGGATTGGACAAGGGCTCGGAGGGGGAGGGGAAAGCTTGGCTGCCCCTCCCCGTCCGAGACCCCCCAATCCATGGACCATGCGGGCTGGTATAGTCAGGGTGCGGAGCCGCACGCGGCCGGTGCTCCGCATTCTGGCTATCCCAGCCTGCATGGGGGACAAGGGGTTAAAGAGGTCTGGGAGGGGGGACCCCACGTCGTTTTTTTTTTATATTTCCCACACTCAGAACGAAGTAAGTAAAACTCTTCCCACTTGGGGGAATCTATGAAAATAATACACTATTGTTACCTGTGCAAAAAAAACTGACATTTTCCGCATTTAAAAGACATTTTTGCCCTTGAAACTTAAAAATCGATTTTCTCAAAAACTATAAGGTCTTTTTGAAAAAAAAATTTTTCCTCTTATTCCCACTGATCCCCTTAATATACCCTAGGAATTTGGTGTTCCTAAACTTTAAGCAGGCTTTGCTATTAACCGTTAAAGTCGGCGGGTTTTTAAATGTATACATTTTTACTTTGAAACTTTAACATCGATTTTCTCAAAAACTATAAGGTCTTTTTGAAAAAAAAATTTTCCTCTTATTCCTCCTGATCTCCTTAATATATTCTCCAAATTTGAGGCTCTTAGCATTTAAGGGGGCTTTGCTATTAACCCTTAAAGTCGGCGGCTTTTTTATATTATACGGAGCGTTACGGTTTAACGCGAAATTACGGTAGCGTTTAATGCGAAATTACGGCATGAACGAAACGCGAAATTTCGCGTTGAAAATTACGCTTACGGTATTTTCAATTACGATTTTAATGGCAATTTCGCTACGCTAATTTCGCATCGTAATCGCAAATTTCGCATGCGTAATTATAGTAATGCGAAATTACGAAAATTTCAGCTCAACTCTAAATATTCGTATAGAGGGCACACACATCTAGTGTGGCCCATCTATACGAATCCGGTTTCCACTCTAACTGATGAAGAGTGTTAAGGGTATGAGTAGTATCTTTGAGATACGAAGGGAGTTGGGTCACATATTTCTGGAGATGTACATCAACATAATGTGACAGACCACTGGTAATTGATTCCAAACGAGCCCGGCTCCAAAAGACAACCAATCCGACCCTCAGAATAGATAATGACCAATTAGTCCCAATTTTTAATCTTTCCTCATATATTCTTTCCCAGGATGAAACATCTGTCCTTCAGAAAGGTTTGTTTTTTTGTCCCTCTGAGAAAATAAATACTTACCAATTGCTTACAGACCTTCATTCCTACGCCCGCAAACTATCCCTAAAACGGTATTTTGCTCTCAAATAACAGAAAAATTCAAATAATCCTGTAGATATTAATATCGTGGGCTGCATCGATAATCCATCCAATACACAGAGCAATGTTGATAGCCTTGTAGACACTCTGCTAGAAAAACCTATATCCACTTTTCTTAAAAATAAGTCTAAATTTTATCCAACCCAATACAAGGGTGCACAAGTGGAAACCTTTTGCAATATGGTTACCTCAGAAATTCTGAAATTATCAAATAAACCTGTCAAAAAAACCAATCTGACTAGAATGGAGAAGAGGGCCATTAAATTACTAGGCAATAATGATACTATTGTAATAAGAGAGGCCGACAAGGGGGGGGGGGGGGGATTATCATACAAGATAGACAGGATTATGTGGGTGAAGCAACACGCCTCCTTAGCGATCCCACATACTATAAACAACTTACTTTTGACCCTACAGATCTTTTCCTCAACAACTACAGGGATCATATAAAACAAGGTTTTGATGACGGAATTTTGAATAATGATGAATACCGGTATCTTAATATACAAACTCCAAAAATTCCGTTTTTTTACCACCTGCCAAAAGTGCACAAATGTAGCACTAACCCACCGGGCAGACCTATCATTGCTGGTATGGAATCAATTACCAGTGGTCTGTCACATTATGTTGATGTACATCTCCAGAAATATGTGACCCAACTCCCTTCGTATCTCAAAGATACTACTCATACCCTTAACACTCTTCATCAGTTAGAGTGGAAACCGGATTCGTATAGATGGGCCACACTAGATGTGTGTGCCCTCTATACGAATATTCCACATGACTTGGGCCTTAGGGCTGTCGAGTACTATTTGGCAGGCGATCCACTAATGCCACTCAGTCAGAAACAATTTATTTTGGATTCCATCGAGATAATCCTTACAACTAACTATTTTACTTTCTTGGATGCCTTCTACTTGCAGCTACGAGGAACGGCGATGGGGACGCGGTTCGCACCGGCGTTCGCCAATTTGTATATGGGTTGGCTCGAAGACCAACTGGTGTGGTCTGAGGGCAACCCGTATGGTGCGGACCTCGTCCTACATCGCCGTTTCATCGACGATATCATCTGTGTCTGGGAGGGTTCAGGAGATAGACTTCAGCAATATGTCGATTACCTGAACGCTAATACGTTCGGATTAACTTTCACCATGGATACTCATCCTACTGAGATCCATTTTTTAGATCTAGAAATTAAAATTGATCCAGTTTCTGCTGCAATTGTCACCACCAATTACTTCAAACCCACTGATCGAAACGGGTACCTAGACTTCAATAGTGCTCACTATAAACCGTGGTTAAAAAATGTCCCCTTTGGACAATTCAAACGCATTCGACGTAACTGTACACGTAATGAGGACTATGTTTTACAGTCGGAGATCCTTAAAACTCGATTTACCGAGAAACACTATCCACCAAAATTAATTGAAGCAGCATATAAAAAAGCGGCTACATTTTCCCAACGTGATTGTATTAAGGGTGATGATTGCAGCAGCGACCCTAGGCAGACTGATACAAATCATAAGAAATTACCTATTATTATTAACTATTCTGGCCAGTCAATGGAATGTCGGGATATATTTAACCGTTTCTGGCCAATTTTGCTCAGTGACCCCATCCTTAAAACTACCCTGCCCGAGAAACCAAATGTGGTCTTTAGACGTGGTAAAAATATCAGAGGATATATTGCACCTAGCAAATTGAAATCTCAACTACCCACCAATAAATGCATTAAAACAGTCCCGAATAAAGTGGGATGCTACGCATGCCGGTCCCGACGATGCCTATGCTGTAAGACAATAGTAGATGGAGCTAAGACCTTCGCTACCTCAGGATCTACACACTATACAATCAAATCTTATGTAACGTGCCAGAGCACCCACGTCATCTATCTACTAACCTGTCCTTGCAATTTGTTCTACATAGGAAGGACTTCCCAAAAATTTCAAACTCGGCTGAATAAACATAGATCTAACATAAAAAGGGGTAGAGCAAGCATAGTGTTTCAAATCACTTTTTATTGGTTCATGGAAAAAATTATAACCTTCTAAAAGCTACAATTATAGAACAAATTCCTATGGCCAATAAATATGAAAGATTTCGCACCTTATGTAGGAGGGAATCATATTGGATACTCAAATTGGGGACACTAGAACCAGATGGCCTTAATAAATGCTTAGAGGAAATACATTAGGAGGTACAGACTAGCTGGGACATTGTGGGCTTGGTTCGCGGGGGGGTGCTGGCTCTTGGCGCGGCCGTCTTCGCACGGGTTTTCGCGTTGCGTGCGGTTGCGGATTTTCGCGCGGGGCGATGTCATTTTTGCGCGAATTTTTGCGCGGGAGCGATGTCGATTTCGCGCGGGGATTCGCGTCTGCGCGCGGGGCCTTTGTTGTTTCGCGTGGGGGTTCGCGGTCGCGCAGTGCGGGGGTTCGTGTGGGGGGTGGCCGTGCTGGGGGTTGGCGCTCTTTTGTGGGTCAGGCCCCTTATATTCCTTAATAGGGATATAGGATATTAATGCATACACTTTATATTTGATGACAATCAATCTTTCTGTTCTGGTTCCTATTTTATTCCCCTCCCCTCTTTATTTACAAAGTATATAATGGAAGATTTGATTGTGAACAACAGGTATGTGTGGCTGTGGGGTACAGCCATTGGTAGGCAAACCCACATGCTACATATACATATATATGTGGATCTGTGTGCGTGATGCATGTTTTGTTTGTAACCATGTGAAATTGTGAGTGAATTCACATTATACCACTTCCCTTTCTTTATCTATATATACCCTAGGGAACCATTAATGGTACCCCATTATGGTGACTGATTATTGGGAAATTTCAATATTACTTTCCTCTTAAGATCGAGTAATTTAAATGAAGAAGATCCTTTCTAAAAAAAACTTACTGCTATATATACAACTTTCAATTGTTTTATTCAGTGATCTTTATAGTATTGTGATAAAGGAGCAGTTTTCTAACTCCTCCTTCTCATTTACATACTCCACCTAGTGGAAGTTACATCATTAGCACCACCTTTATGACCTCACACTATTTTGCATAGTACTGCCCATGTAATGTGGATTGGCCAATCCCAAAGAACCAATGTTTAGCATTTCCTATAAAAAGAGATGCCGCCATCTTGTTTTATATTAGCCTGATGAAACAGAGAAAGTTTTCTCTGAGAAACGCGTTGTTTTTACTAATAAATAAGCCCCCCTTTATACCTTACCACCTCACCACTCTCTATTTTATTTGCGGCAAGTCAGCGGTTATATCTGCTAGCCGCACAATTCCTTATTAGTACGCTACTAACATCGCATAGACGCCGCTCACTCCCGTTTGGTCTCGCAAGGTGAGCGTGCGCCAGGATCTAACGTTTGGCCTGCCTACAGCCTCCCTGGAAGTGTCCAAACTGAGACCGTGACTCCCTGGTGGCCCTCCGGATTCCCCGCCTGGAGCTGGATCGCGAGCCTGGTCCCTGGCCCCTAAAGGGACAAACGCTATCAGAGGCTGTGTCCTACGAGCAGCCATTTCTGAACAGGTGAGACCTGTCCTTGGCAGGGTGGATGCTCTTATTTATTTGTCACTCAGAGCGCTCTCTCTTTTGCATGTTTTTACTTTCTCTAGTGGATACTGAGAGCTGCCTAAGGAGGATTGCCAGATCGCACCAACAGGGAACTGTCTACATTCCCAATTTGCATTGCTCGTACACTGCCTACCACGCACCAATGAGGGAGTGTCACTGACAGATCTGTGAACTATCTCTCAACAGGAGAGATAGTTCTCGAGGTCGGGCAGGCCAGGTCGTTAACACACGGACAGATAAAGTACAGAGACAGAAGACGGATAGATAATCCAGAGACTAGCCAAGTTCAGCAACAGAGTAACAGAATGACAAGGTACAAAATCAGAGATCAGGGAAGCAGAAGGTCATAACAAATAAACAACAATTCCTAGACTAAGGTGTGAGTTCCGTGGTCATCAACACCTTGGAAACTGGTCTAGATAATAACACAGATGATAACAGAATTTCCTAGACTAAGGTGTGAGCTCCGTGGTCATCAACACCTTGGAAACTGGTCTAGACAATAACACAGATTATAACAGAATTTCCTAGACTAAGGTGTGAGTTCCGTGGTCATCAACACCTTGGAAACTGGTCTAATGTAACACAGATACTGACAGGGTCTGAGTGCTACCACGTAGTGATCGCAACGCCAGACACCAGAGGAATGACCAGCACCCAGTATATATACACCAGCGCTCTCCAGCGCCTCCCCTAAATGCTGGACCAATGAAAACTGAAAGAATTGTCAGCTGACCAGCCTGGTCAGCTGACACCTGTAACGCTTGTGGAATTCTCTCCGTGATCAGCGCACAAGACGTGCGCTGACACTGCAGAAATCCTCCACAAGCGTGTAATTTGAGGAAACCCAGCAGAAGGTGCAATGCACCTGTAGAGGGAAATTCCTGTCGGCAGATGGAGCTGTGGAGTGCAGAGGAACAGATCCTCTGCCCTACCACAAACGCCAGACAGGAATTGCACGAGGGGCAGAAACGCAATCGCAAGAGAAGCGATTGAGAATGAGCACAGAGACAGATTGTATGTGTGTGCACCAAATCAGTCGCCAACCCGCGACGGTGCACACACAACAGCAGATATGAAGTAGGAACGCAATCGCGGGAGAGGCGATTGCCAGAGATGACACAAGGCTACAGCAAGGCAGAGCACGAGAGTAGCAAAGGCACAGCAAATCATACAATGAGGAGATAAGGAAAATAACAAATGCTAACTGAACGCGAACACCGCACTCATTCGCAACAGTGCACGCGTTCATGCGCGGTCCCCGCGTGATAAGCACAACAGGGACAAGCACGCCTAAAAAACCACCGACAGACAAACCTAAAACAGAGGACGCGAGCGCTTGCTTAACGGTTACCTCACCGAGCCTCCAGCAAGCGTTCGTAGCAGACAAGACAGACACACGAAAACAAGAACAAGCGAGAGATAGGATCCACAGCACTAGCGAAAAGAGACCAGTGCGATCCAGGGAGACAGAGAGATGGAGATCAGACGGATCCACAGCACTAGCACTAGGCGAGTGCGATCCAGGCAAGACAGATAGAGGAGATAGCTGGTAGCAACCGCTGCTCCAGCTATACTCCAAGAACAAAGATCAGAACGACTTCCTGCCGACCACCGCAGGGACAGGACAATCGCAACAGACAAACAAAACAGATATGCAATCCTAACTGCACTAGGGAAACCTGCCTAGTGCAGTCCCAGGAATTACTCTAAACTAATCTTCAAACAATGAGCAAGGCTGACACTCTCCGGAGTTTTTCACAGGATAAATCCTTATGACCAGCGAAGGTCTGTGATATCACATGGTATATATAGAGCAAGCCTACAAGGGATGTGGCTAGGCAATTTGCATGACAAACGTATGCAAATTCTTCAGCAGCAGCAAGCTGAAAAACTGACAAAAGGTCTCTCTTCCAGAGACCTGCAGAATGCAGACCTGAACAATGGTCAAAAAGCTGCCTGCCTGCACAGGCAGCTGAGCAGATCATTACAACACCCCTCTGACTGTTATAAATGCTCTGCCTCTCCGCGCGCGCACGCGTCATTCTGAACCTGTGTGGACTATCAGTCCCAGCCACACCAGACCTGTGTTGTACTGCCTCTGCTGTTTTGAATGCGGAATCCGCCGCACCGCTGTCTGAGCATGCGGCATTTTCTCAGCGTTCAGCAGTACAGACAGGAGTAGGCCTATGCATGCAAACCGCCGCGTCGGACGCGGAATCCGCCACCCTGTTCTCTGGGCATGCGGCGGTTTCTCCGCGTTCCGTCAGGCCAGTAAATGCAGGTCCCGTCATGTTGAACGCGGAATCAGCCGCCTTACTCTGAGTACTTGCGCCGGCTTTTCCGCGTTTTCTCACAATAGTATTTTGGGGGCTATTACCATTTTAATAATACATATTCTGCCGGCAGAGGTGGCCTTAGAGTACGCGGGGCCTGGGGCAAGTGTCATATGCGGGGCCTAGAGATATATGCTGTGGATACACACGTTGTGGAAGCACACACTCTGTATAGGTTAGATAGGTAGGTGCCCCGCAGTATAGATTAGATAAGTAGGTTCCCTGCAGTATAGATTAGATAGGTAGGTGCCCTGCAGTATAGATTAGATAGGTGCCTGCAGTATAGATTAGATAGGTACCAGCCTGCAGTATAGGTTAGATAGGTGCCTGCAGTATAGGTTAGATAGGTGCCTGCCTGCAGTATAATTAGATAGGTGCCAGCCTGCAGTATAGGTTAGATAGGTGCCAGCCTGCAGTATAGGTTAGATAGGTGCCAGCCTGTAGTATAGGTTAGATAGGAAGGTGCCTGAAGTATAGATTGTATAGGTAGGTGCCCTGCAGTATAGATTATATAGGTAGATGCCCTGCAGTATAGATTATATAGGTAGATGCCCTGCAGTATAGATTAGATAGGTAGGTGCCCCGCAGTAAAGGTTAGATAGCAAGGTGGCTACAGTTCTGGGGAGTGGGCATAGTTGTTAAAACTCACATGTCTTCGCCGATGCTCACAGCTACCATCTATTTCCTCTCCCAGCATCTGTGTATTGGTAACAGTGCCCCCCTGTGGTGACATGCGGTCACGTCATCATAGGGGGCGCTGTTACCAATACACAGATGCTGGGAGAGGAAATAGATGGTAGCTGTGAGGATCGGAGGAAGACACGTGAGTTTTAACAACTATGCCCGCTCTCCCCAGCACTGCAGAGGGTGCGGGGCCTCCTCAGACGCGGGGCCTGGGGCGATTGCCCCACTTGCCACCCCCAAAGGCTGGCTCTGTCTGCCGGCTAAATTTAAAGGCAGAGAGGTCCATTTTCGTAATTTTGATTCAACCTGCAACATAGTTGGAGCGAGGTTTATCTCCAGGAATGAAGCTAAATGACGCCTTATCCATATCCCCAAATATTTAAACTCTTCCACTACCTGTAGTTGGGAAAGCTTGGATATTATTTGAGGGTCAAAGGTTTCCAGAGGGAATAAGATCGATTTGGACCAATTAATGGACAATCCTGAGATTTGGTGAAAGACATTATATATATTTAAAGTAGCTTCTAGAGAGGGACCTGGATCTGCCAAATATACCAACATATATCATCAGCGTATAGGGAAATACGTTCTTCAACTTTGTGTATTTTGAGACCTTGAATTAAGGGGCTGTTGCGATTAGCTTGGGCAAGAGGTTCTATGGCAATGGCGAAGAGGAGAGGTGAAAGCGGACAGCCCTGTCTCGTACCTCTAGCGATAGAAAACAGGGGGGAGATCAGAGAGTTGATTCTAATTTTGGCTTTTGGTTTGTTGTATAGAATCTGGAACCATTTTTGAAAAACAGGCCCGAAGCCAAAGGCCTTTAGGACTGCTCTAACATATACCCATTCGATGGAGTCGAAAGCCTTATTGGCATCGAGGGATAAGATCACTCTTGAACCAGAGTTTTTAACCACCCTGGCGTTCTATTAAGATCGCCAGGGCAGCTGCGGGAGGGTTTTTTTTAAATAAAAAAAAAACTATTTCATGCAGCCAACTGAAAGTTGGCTGCATGAAAGCCCACTAGAGGGCGCTCCGGAGGCGTTCTTCCGATCGCCTCCGGCGCCCAGAATAAACAAGGAAGGCCGCAATGAGCGGCCTTCCTTATTTTGCTTAGATCGTCGCCATAGCGACTAGCGGAGTGACGTCATGGACGTCAGCCGACGTCCTGACGTCAGCCGCCTCCGATCCAGCCCTTAGCGCTGGCCGGAACTTTTTGTTCCGGCTACGCTGGGCTCAGGCGGCTGGGGGGACCCTCTTTCGCCGCTGCTCGCGGCGGATCGCCGCAGAGCGGCGGCGATCAGGCAGCACACGCGGCTGGCAAAGTGCCGGCTGCGTGTGCTGCTCTTTATTTGATGAAAATCGGCCCAGCAGGGCCTGAGCGGCAGCCTCCGGCGGTGATGGACAAGCTGAGCTCGTCCATACCGCCAGGCTGGTTAAATGTGGAAAATGTCATGTTTCTTTGCACAGGTAACATGCTTTTTGTCGTCATGCAGTCATAAATGTAATACAGAGAAGAGGTTCCAGGAAAAGGGACCGGTAACACTAACCCAGCACAAGCAGCAGAACACGTGATGGAACAGGAGGAGGCGCAGGAGGAGAAGGCCACGCTTTTTGAGACACAACATCCCAGGCCTTGCATGAGGACAAATAGCGTGCGGATATAGCAATGCTTTTTGCCGCCATGCAGTCATAAATGTAATAAAGATGAGAGGTTCAATAAACAGGGACCGGCAACGCTAACCCAGCAGCAGCAGCAGCAGCACACGTGATGGAACAGGAGGAGGCGCAGGAGGAGAAGGCCACGCTTTTTGAGACGCAACCCAGGCCTTGCATGAGGACAAAAAGCGTGCGGATATAGCAATGCTTTTTGCCGCCATGCAGTCATAAATGTAATAAAGATGAGAGGTTCAATAAACAGGGACCGGAAATGCTAACCCAGGCCAGCAGCAGCAGCAGCACACGTGATGGAACAGGAGGAGGCGCAGGAGGAGAAGGCCACGCTTTTTGAGACACAACATCCCAGGCCTTGCATGAAGACAAATAGCGTGCGGATATAGCAATGCTTTTTGCCGCCATGCAGTCATAAATGTAATAAAGATGAGAGGTTCAATAAACAGGGACCGGCAACGCTAACCCAGCAGCAGCAGCAGCACACGTGATGGAACAGGAGGAGGCGCAGGAGGAGAAGGCCACGCTTTTTGAGACGCAACCCAGGCCTTGCATCAGGACAAAAAGCGTGCGGATATAGCAATGCTTTTTGCCGCCATGCAGTCAGAAATGTAATAAAGATGAGAGGTTCAATAAACAGGGACTGGAAACGCTAACCCAGCAGCAGCACACGTGATGGAACAGGAGGAGGCACAGGAGGAGAAGGCCACGCTTTTTGAGACACAACATCCCAGGCCTTGCATGAGGACAAAAAGCGTGCGGATATAGCAATGCTTTTTGCCGCCATGCAGTCATAAATGTAATAAAGATGAGAGGTTCAATAAACAGGGACTGGAAACGCTAACCCAGCAGCAGCACACGTGATGGAACAGGAGGAGGCGCAGGAGGAGAAGGCCACGCTTTTTGAGACACAACATCCCAGGCCTTGCATGAGGACAAATAGCGTGCGGATATAGCAATGCTTTTTGCCGCCATGCAGTCATAAATGTAATAAAGATGAGAGGTTCAATAAACAGGGACTGGAAACGCTAACCCAGCAGCAGCACACGTGATGGAACAGGAGGAGGCGCAGGAGGAGAAGGCCACGCTTTTTGAGACACAACATCCCAGGCCTTGCATGAGGACAAATAGCGTGCGGATATAGCAATGCTTTTTGCCGCCATGCAGTCATAAATGTAATAGAGATGAGAGGTTCAATAAACAGGGACCGGCAACGCTAACCTAGCAGCAGCAGCACACGTGATGGAACAGGAGGAGGCGCAGGAGGAGAAGGCCACGCTTTTTGAGACACAACATCCCAGGCCTTGCATGAGGACAGCGTGCGGATATAGCAATGCTTTTTGCCGCCATGCAGTCATAAATGTAATAAAGATGAGAGGTTCAATAAACAGGGACCGGCAACGCTAACCCAGCAGCAGCACACGTGATGGAACAGGAGGAGGCGCAGGAGGAGAAGGCCACGCTTTTTGAGACACAACATCCCAGGCCTTGCATGAGGACAAATAGCGTGCGGATATAGCAATGCTTTTTGCCGCCATGCAGTCATAGATGTAATAAAGATGAGAGGTTCAATAAACAGGGACCGCAACGCTAACCCATCACAGATGGTCATTGTTCATGTTACTTGGTTGGGGTCCAGGAGTGTTGCATAGTCGTTTCCAATCCAGGATTGATTAATTTTAATTTGAGTCAGACGGTCTGCATTTTCTGTGGAGAGGCGGATACGCCGATCTGTGACGATGCCTCCGGCAGCACTGAAACAGCGTTCCGACATAACGCTGGCTGTCGGGCAAGCCAGCACCTCTATTGCGTACATTGCCAGTTCGTGCCAGGTGTCTAGCTTCGATACCCAATAGTTGAAGGGTGCAGATGGATTGTTCAACACAGCTACGCCATCTGACATGTAGTCCTTGACCATCTTCTCCGGGCGATCGGTGTTGGAGGTGGATCTGCACGCTTGCTGTTCTGTGGGCTGCTGCTGCATGGGTGTCAGAAAATGTTCCCACTCCAAGGACACTGCCGATACCATTCCCTTTTGGGCACTAGCTGCGGCTTGTGTTGTTTGCTGCCCTCCTGGTCGTCCTGGGTTTGCGGAAGTCAGTCTGTCGGCGTACAACTGGCTAGAGGAGGGGGAGGATGTCAATCTCCTCTCTAAAGTCTCCACAAGGGCCTGCTGGTATTCTTCCATTTTGACCTGTCTGACTCTTTCTTCAAGCAGTTTTGGAACATTGTGTTTGTACCGTGGATCCTGAAGGGTATAAACCCAGTAATTGGTGTTGTCCAGAATGCGCACAATGCGTGGATCGCGTTCAATGCAGTCTAGCATGAATTGAGCCATGTGTGCCAGAGTCCTGCCAGAATCCTCATCATCCTCTTGTGAGCGTTGTGATAGTTGTTGTGATGCATCATAGTCGTCACCTTCTTCCTTGTCTGCTTCTGCTGACCATTCTCGCTGAATTGTGGAAGTCCAACGTGCACCGCTCTGGCCCTCGTCAGTGGTGGCAGGAAATTCCCGCTCCAACTCCAGCTGTTCCTCCTCCTCTTCTTCGTCATAGCTGCTGGGGCCAGCGTTTCCTGAGGCGGATGGCCTGATGTTGGTACCATCACCTGATCGTTTTCTCCTTCAGATTCCCCCAGTTGCATCATGACAGCTGTTTCCTTGATTTTCAACATTGACCTCTTCAGTAAACACAGCAGTGGTATGGTAATGCTGACTGAAGAGTTGTCACTGCTCACAAGCAACGTGGATTGCTCAAAATTTTGGAGGACTTGGCAGAGGTCCAACATGTTGGCCCAATCGGATCCACAGAAGCTTGGCAGCTGTCCGGATGCGCCTCGGTACTGCGCCGTCATGTACTGGACCACTGCACTCTTCTGCTCGCAAAAGCGGGCTGGCATGTGCAGCGTAGAATTCCAGCGCGTAGGGACATCACACAGCAAGCGATGGTGGGGGAGATTGAAGCGCTCCTGCATCTTGGCGAGTGCCTCCGAAGCAGTACTGGAATTTCTACAATGTTTGGCCACTCGTCGCACCTTCAACAGAAGATCGGCCACGCCTGGGTATGTCCTCAGGAACCGCTGAACTACTAGGTTCATCACGTGCGCCAGGCAAGGGATGTGTGTCAGCTTAGCCAACCTTAAAGCGCGAATGAGATTACTCCCATTATCATACACAACCATGCCCGGTTTCAGGTCCAGCGGTGCCAGCCACAAATCCGTCTGTTCCTTTAATCCCCTCCAAATTTCCTCCCCTGTGTGCTGCTTATCCCCAAGGCAGATCAGCTTCAGCAACGCTTGCTGACGCATGCCAACAGCTGTGCTGCACTGCTTCCACGATCCTACTGCTGCTGGGTTAGCGTTTCCGGATGAGGTACAGCTTTGAGATGCGTTGGAGGAGAAGGAGTCAGAGAGGTAGGTGCTGCTGTTGTTATCCAGTGGGAGGGACGGCGGTGCAGCTGTTTGCGGCGTGGGCAACACCCGCGCCGTAGCAGGTGAGGAATCGCTGCCAGGCTCCACAAGGTTCACCTAGTGCGCGGTAAGGGAGATGTATCGACCCTGGCCGAACGCACTCGTCCAGGTGTCAGTGGTGAGGTGAACCTTGCAGGCAACGGCATTCTTCAAGCTTCGGGTTATTTTGCTGACCACGTGCTCATGCAACTCAGGCACTGCAGAGCGCGCAAAGTGGTAGCGGCTGGGAACCACGTAACGTGGGATGGCCACTGACATCATGCCCTTGAAGCTGTTTGTCTCCACCACTCGATATGGCAGCATTTCGCAGGCCAGAAGCTTGGCTATGCTGGCTGTTACTGCCACGGCCCGGGTGTCATTTGCTGGCAATTTCCTCTTGCGCTCAAACATCTCCGAGACAGACAACTGAACCGTAGGGCTGCACAATGAAGGGCTGTTGGTTGTTGTGTTTGATGAACACTGGGAGACCTCAAGAGCACTACTCCGGAAAGTGACAGTGTCAGCGTCGTCTGATGTTTGTGAATGTTGTGAACCACGCAATGGCTGGGCTACTGCTGCTGCTGAGGCGGGTCTGGTGGCGGGTCTGGTGGTGAGTCTGGTGACCCCAAGGGAGGCAGTGTTGCTGGTACCCTGTCCTGCCGCGTTTGCCCACAGAGTGGGATGTTTGGATAGCATGTGGCGGCTCATGCTGGTGGTGGAGAGGTTGTTAATACTTTTCCCCCTGCTCAGGCGGGTCTTGCACACCTTGCAAATCGCCATAGTACCATCCTCAGTGCAGTCTTCAAAGAAAGCCCAGACTTTGGAGCACCTGCCTTGCTGGCGATTTCTGTTTGCACCTCTTTTGCCTCTCACTTGAACTTCCACGCTTGTGGTGCCTGAAATTGCGCGCCGCCTACCTTGTGGCACAAGGCGAACTCGTGCAGCAGTGGGTTCTTCAACAGACTCATCTGTGCTGCTGCTACGACGGCGATGTTCTCGTTCACAAACAAAATCTGGGTCTATGTCCACATTGTCCATACCCTCCTCTTCCATCTCCTCAAACTCGTCACATCGTCATTGTGGGGGGCCGCCGCCGTGGAGTAGAGCTCCCCAGAACAACCTCTGCGCAGCTTACTCCAACGTCGTCTTCCAGATCTTGTCGGCCGACCTTCTGCAATTGCAACCCCTCCTGCCCAACTTGCTCTGGGATTTGGGTTTCAAAGTCCTCTGACTCGCCTTGTATTTCAGTGCGCTGTGCATTTCCCACAGTTAATGGTTGTGAATCCGGGCACAACATTTCTGGCTGTTCCTCCATTGACCTTTCAAAGGTGGAAGTTTGTTGGGCTGGGAATAGCTCCTGCGAATACCCCATTGTGTCCTGAGGTAATTCATCGGACTGGTTATCTGGCAGTTGTGTGCGTGGTGTCGCTGCCGGTTGTGTCAGCTTTGTGCCCACTGGCTCCTTGTAACTGGCTGAGGACTCGGACCTCGTGCGTGATGTGCTGGTGCTGCTTAACCCACTGCTGGACGCTTGAGAGGTCATCCAAGTAATTATCTGGTCCTGTTCTTTTGGATTTGTGAGGGTTGTTGTCCTGGACAACATGGGCGGTATTGAGTGGGTTTTCTTGGGTGCTCCCCTGTGGCCTGTACCTGAACCGTCAGGGGAAACACCTCTTCCCTTGCCCCTCCCTCTTTCACCGGATTTCTTCCTCATTTCACTTATCCTTAAAGTACACGCTGACTGGCAGCAGTACAGTGGCAGTACAGAAATGCTATACAGTGGTGGGTGAGCGGTGTACCACTATTCAAAGCAGCGACACAGAGCACAATGCTATACAGTGGTGGGTGAGCGGTGTACGACTATTCCCAGCAGCGACACAAAGCACAATGCTATACAGTGGCGGGTGAGCGGTGTACTACTGTTCCCAGACACAGAGTGGCAGTAAACACAATAATGCTATATAGTGCTGGGTGAGCGGTGTACACAGAGTGGCAGTAAACACAATGCTATATAGTGTGGCTGAGCGAGCGGTGTACTACTGTTCCCAGCAGACACAAAGTGGCAGTAAACACAATGCTATATAGTGTGGCTGAGTGAGGTACACAGAGTGGCAGTAAACACAATGCTATATAGTGTGGCTGAGCGAGCAGTGTACTACTGTTCCCAGCAGACACAGAGTGGCAGTAAACACAATGCTATATAGTGTGGCTGAGCGAGGTACACAGAGTGGCAGTAAACACAATGCTATATAGTGTGGCTGAGCGAGCAGTGTACTACTGTTCCCAGCAGACACAGAGTGGCAGTAAACACAATGCTATATAGTGTGGCTGAGCGAGCAGTGTACTACTGTTCCCAGCAGACACAGAGTGGCAGTAAACACAATGCTATATAGTGTGGCTGAGCGAGGTACACAGAGTGGCAGTAAACACAATGCTATATAGTGTGGCTGAGCGAGCAGTGTACTACTGTTCCCAGCAGACACAGAGTGGCAGTAAACCAATGCTATATAGTGTGGCTGAGCGAGGTACACAGAGTGGCAGTAAACACAATGCTATATAGTGTGGCTGAGCGAGCAGTGTACTACTGTTCCCAGCAGACACAGAGTGGCAGTAAACACAATGCTATATAGTGTGGCTGAGCGAGGTACACAGAGTGGCAGTAAACACAATGCTATATAGTGTGGCTGAGCGAGCGGTGTACTACTGTTCCCAGCAGACACAGAGTGGCAGTAAACACAATGTTATATAGTGTGGCTGAGCGAGGTACACAGAGTGGCAGTAAACACAATGCTATATAGTGTGGCTGAGCGAGCAGTGTACTACTGTTCCCAGCAGACACAGAGTGGCAGTAAACACAATGCTATATAGTGTGGCTGAGCGAGGTACACAGAGTGGCCGTAAACACAATGCTATATAGTGTGGCGGTGTACTACTGTTCCCAGCAGCGACACACAATGACTGGGGGGACCCTGGCTAGCGTGGCTGGAGCGCGAACTACCCTGACTGCCTACCCAAAGCTAAACCCACAGACAAATGGCGGAGATATGACGTGGTTCGGGTATTTATTTACCCGAACCACGTGACAGTTCGGCCAATCAGAGCGCGTTCGGGTCCGAACCACGTGACCCATTCGGCCAATCACAGCGCTAGCCGAACGTTCGGGGAACGTTCGGCCATGCGCTCTTAGTTCGGCCATGAGGCCGAACGGTTTGGCCGAACACCATCAGGTGTTCGGCCGAACTCGAACATCACCCGAACAGGGTGATGTTTTGCAGAACCCGAACAGTGGCGAACACTGTTCGCCCAACACTATTGCTAATATATTATCAGGTATAGTCATAATATCGCATATGTAATAATATAGTAAACCACAGTCTGGCAATATTTCAAACAGAACGAATAATTATTCTGTATATATAGTTAGGGATTTTGCTAACTGATAACTGCCACAATAAGAGATTCTATACAGCTAAAGAATTGAAATCTGGTAACCATTACAGGAGTAGGAAAACATAACAGAACAGAGTAATTTAACGTTTGTTCCCAAAACAGGCCAGTAGGTGTCATTGTTGCACAAAGAGTAATTATACGAGGCAGATAGAGTTATATACTATTGAGCCTGAAAAAAACACTTGGGGAGGGAGGGGAAAAAAAGGTTATAAGGAAAACCTGGTATGCTGTTGTTGACCAAGAAAAAAAGGAAACTTGTTTGAAGTGTTGAGCAGTTAGTTTATAACTGAAAAAAACGAGATATAGTTATGTTATGAACGATGAGAGCTTGAGGAAAGTTCCAAAGGCCTAATGTCTACAGTCTCTGACGGATCTCAAAAACCCAGGTCATAGTTATACAACTCAAAGACCGTAACTGTATAGGTACTAAGCACTTGAAAGCTTAAAAGTTACTGCGTCACTGTTCAGCGTTTGGGTTTGTTGGGAAAGGTTGGCATTGGAATGCCTTGTCCCTCCATCCAAGCTGCTGCTTCAGCCGAGGTTGTAAAGAAAAGTGCTTTGCCTTTAAACAGGATTTTCAGTTTGGCTGGGAACAGCATGTTTATTTCTTAGGCCCGCTTTAACCGCTTGGAATGTGGCTCTGAGTTTTTGTATTTCTACAGAAAAATCTTGATATATGGAAATTTTTGCGCCGTTATACTCCATTTGTGGGATCTCCCTGGCTTTTCACAGGATCTCGGTTCTGTCTCTGTAATTTAAGAACTTCGCAATCATAGGTCTAGGGGGTTTGCCTGGCGTTGGGTTTCTACCTGGGACTTTATGAGCCCTTTCTATAGAAAAGGAGTGCGTGAGTTCTAGGTTTGGGATGGTGGATTTCAGCCAGTCTTCTAGAAAGTTCTCTGGGGCAGTTCCCTCTGACTTTTCAGGGAAACCCACAAACCGCAAATTAGATCTTCGTGACCTATTCTCTAGGTCAGGGGTGCCCAATAGGTCGATCGCGATCTACCGGTAGATTGCGACCGCCTGATGAGTAGATCGCGGCCTCTTGGCCGCGTCCTGTCAAAATCTGAAGCCGCGCAGCCGCGGCTGTCAGATTTTGCTGCCACTCGCATCAGGGAGAAGAGGGGAGAGGCGCGGCTAAAGGGGAGGCGCGGCTAGAGGGTAGAGGAGCCAATGAGGAGCTAGGTCTCCTCCCCTCCAGGCTGCTTGTGTGCCATGCGTCTCTCTTCCCCTCCAGGCTGCCTGCGTGCACAGCGTCTTCTCCCCCCTGGCTGCATAACGTGAGGTAGTGTAACATAGTCCACTGCAGGCAGAATCCCGGGATTTGGCTGGCACCCCATCAGGAGGAAACTGCATAGCCCCCCCCCCCCCCCCCCCCGCGAACTGCATTATTCTGCTCACTCTGTGCACATGTGTACTATTTCTGCAGACCAGGCTGTGCTGCTGACATGTGCGTCCCCTTTACCCTGCAGTAATCGGTGGTTCCTCTTCTTTCGGTAACTTCCCTGCTCAGTCAACTGCTGTCTCTGCTGTCACTCTCCAGCCTGCGTCTGTCTCTTCTCATATGACGCTGGCCGGGAGTTCTATGCAGCTCGCTCGTTCGCTGTCACCGCTGATCCTTCCTCTCACTGGGTACTTTATGGCTCATTACTCTTATCTTTCTTTTGTGTTGTCCTGAACTCCTGGGGGGGTCTTATCCTGCTCCTCTCTCTTTCTCACTCTCTCTGTTTTTTTTTTTTTGTTTTTTTTTAAACATAAACCCTTTGTTTTCCCTTCCCTGGGACAATCCTTCCCTCTTTCTCTCATTTATCTTTGATTCCCCTTACATTCATTGATACACTTTTTTGCTGAGCCTTCTGACCAATCCTTGTTCATTACCATAGTTCCCCTCTGTTTTGGAGGGACAGTCCCTCTTTGGGAGCCCTGTCCCTCTTTCCTCCTCATTTGTCCCACTTTCAGGACTTTGTCCCTCTTTCTATGTAAATATATACATTTCTCCACTACTGTGAAGAGAAGGCTTTTGTAATGTATTCACCAGGCTTGATATGGGGGGGGGGGGGGGGGGTGTCTAGAATACTGTGACTGTCTATGCATGCTGGGGGGGTGGTAGATCTCGTGGCCGCAGCGGTTTTAAAAGTAGCTCGCAAGCCAAAAAAGTGTGGGCACCCCTGCTCTAGGTCATCTAACTTCAGACCGTGTGAAGCTGTAGTTTTAGTCATAGTGGATTGTGCTGTCTGCATAGGTTTTATAGCATCCTCCATATCACTTATTCTTCTGTCCGATTCTGCAGCTCTTTCCTTTAATCTCCTTAAGTCTTCCTTAACCAGGGATAAATCAGATTGTACTGTGTTAAGTTTGGCTGTCACATTGACCTGTAGTGCTTTTATTGCTTCCAAAAGTTCAGCCCTTGTCGGCTTCCTCTCCCCCTTGTCTGAGTCCCCATCACTCAGTGGCGGACATACGGCCGTGCAGGCTGTGCCGCCGCACGAGGGCCCCTGAAGTTCCGCTGCTTCAGGGACCCATTAAGTATTGCAGGTTTTTTTTTTTAATCTTTTATTTTTTTAACCTGGGGGGCCCCGACTCCTGTTCTCCCCCCTCACCTCGGGCCCCCCTCCCCCCTCACCTCGGGCCCCCCCCCTCATGCGGCGGGAGAGCGGAAAATACAGGAAGTCTCCGGCCGGGGCTGCAGCAGACGCTAGAGGGCGGCAGCTGCCGCTTGGTCTCCAACTTGGAGACATATCGGAAACTAAGCAGCAGCTGCCTCTAGCGTCTGCTGCAGCCCCGGCCAGAGACTTCCTGTATTTTCTGCTCTCCCGCCGGCCGCCGCGCATACCGGGAGGGGGGCCCCGAGGTGAGTGAGGGAGGATAGGAGTCGGGCCCCCCACCCGGATAGCTACCCACCCGGCTACCTTACCCACCCACCCGGCTACCTACCCACCCGGCTACCTACTTGGCTACCTAACCACCCTGCCGGCTACCTACCCACCCACCCGGCTACCTACCCACCCGGCTACCTAACCACCCTGCCGGCTACCTACCCGGCTACCTACCCACCCACCCGGCTACCTACCCACCCGGCTACCTAGCTACCCACCCGGCTACCTACCCACCCTGCCGGCTACCTACCCACCCGGCTACCTACCCACCCACCCCGGTACCTACACACCCACCCGGCTACCTACCCACCCACCCGGCTACCTACCCACCCACCCGGCTACCTACCCACCCGGCTACCTACCCACCCGGCTACCTAGCTACCCACCCGGCTACCTAACCACCCTGCCGGTTACCTACCTACCCGGCTACCTACCCACCCGGATACCTACACACCCACCCGGCTACCTACCCGGCTACCTACCCACCCACCCGGATACCTAACCACCCACCCGGCTACCTACCCGGCTACCTAACCACCCACCCGGCTACCTACCCGGCTACCTACACACCCACCCGGCTACCTACCCACCAGGCTACCTGGCTACCTACCAACCCACCAGGCTACCTACCTAAAGACCCACCAGGCTACCTACCCACCCACCCAGCTACCTAACCACCCACCTACCCACCCACCAGGCTACCTACCCACCCGCCTACCCAGCCACCCACCAGGCTACTGTGGAAAGAATTTTATAATTAATCTGTTAATCTTTACATATATTCTGTATATCCTGTGTAACCTATGTGACTATATAGTCCACATGCACAAGATTAGATTATTGTGTTAGAGTGACACTTTAAGTAATAGGATTATTGTTAACCAAGGAGTTATCACGATACCATTGAATATATGTTATATATGTTTTTGAACCATATACTGTGCAGTCTCCTTTGTCCTTCACAGTGAAATTCCAGAACAACCTCCAAAACCTCCCCCCAGTGTCATTCTGTGCCAGGCGCAGAATGAGCAGGTTGAAGGGGCCAGTCTAAACCAGTTTCCTGAAGGTGAGAGAAACAAAACAGGAAACTGGTGAACAGAAGATTTCTTGTTCCTGTTGACTTCTAAATTATTTATGAAGGACACAGAGGAGGACCGGACACACCCAGAAGGAGAAACTGGACATTGCTCATTGGACTTATAGGATTACAGACTGTTTGGAGGGAGGAATATATTAGCATGTTAACTGGGGTATAAAGATTTACCGAGAAAGGAAGTCTCTACCCTTTTGTGACTAGCCGGGCTGCAGCTAGCCTGTTTCTCCTTTAATAAATGCTGGTATATAAAAGGGTCCTCAGCTGAGTGAATAAAGATTTCTAAGGTTTTGGCAACTGAACGAGGAATGTCTCATGAGTAAGTTTATTTTCTTTTAACATCTGGTCCTTCGAACCGGAAACCTATCGTCACAGAGAGGTGAGGCCTAGGAGCGCGTTTGCGACTGGCGAATCTGATAAAAAGCTGGTGAAAGCCCACCGGGATTATATTTCCTTTAAAAAGGTGGCCAAATGCAAGATCTAGATCTCACGTCTTTGTGACATACGGTTTATTCGAACCGTGAGACTTCTTCAGCCAAGGTCGGTGAAATCGCCTGCTTAGGATTTCTAAAACAAACTTCTCGGGTGTCCTGAAAGCTTCTTAATTGTAAGTACTACCTTTTATTTCTGTAACTTCTCGTACGCAGGGCTGCGTTTAAAGTATAAGTATTGATGTGTTGTTATATTGTTTTGCATGACACAATCTGTGGTCAGTTTCCTAAGCTACTGTGTGCCTCAGCGGAATTGTAAGTTTTTGCAATAGAACACAGCCGCGTAACAGGCAGTAATATCAGGAGTGGATATACTACCACCGATTGTGTCAGTACCTTAGTTGGAGGTGCCTCTCCTTAGAAGTTCAACGCACGGAAGTTGTGTCAGGTACCCCGTGCCCAAGTAAGAGGGCGGACAGGGGCTCCAGGTGACTACCAATCCTTCCAATAAGAGGTGCGTGGACGGGGAGGTAAAGAATGGGTCAAGGTACAGGCAAAATTAAAGCAACTGATGATGAATATGTTATGCGCAGAAGGAACAAAAGCTGGGTAAAATATTGTAGCCTGTGGAGGAGTAAATTTGGTTTTTCGGGACACCTTCACCCTGAGGGGTGCAAGAAACTCGTTTCTCAAATTAAATGTGAAGCGCAAGGTGACAGGAAGCTAGAAGGTCGATTTGGTTTAGCAGAAGCTAAAATATGGCTAGAAGAGGCGCATAAGAGGCAGAAACAGGTGAATACATATTGGTTAGGAAAAAAGAACAAAGACCTGGAAGTGGTAACATGCACTCCACGCCAAGACCCTCAGATCCCTCCCCCAGTCCAGGGCCAAGCTGTACCAGGCTGAGGCCCTCCCACATGACGCAGATGGGGCCCCACAGGGAGGTGGAACTAAGCAGGAGGAGGAAGGGGGGGCCACGGGAGGTTTGGAGGTAGGAACAGATAGAGGGGGAGTGCTGACGAGGGCCACCAAAAAGAAGATAGAGGGGGAGGCAGGGGTGCACGTTTCACAAATGTATCCACCACTACCCCCACCATATGTGCACCTGCGGGCTACAGCCCCTGCCTGTGAGGCAACTACTATGCCCATGATTCAGATGCCAAACCCTGCGGGAGGTGAGGCTGTGAGGGTTTATAGGCCATGGACAGATAACGATGTGAAGGAAGCTCTACAGGGCATACCCTCACATCGTGAAGACATAGATACATGCATAAGGGATATGAAAAACCTCCGGATCAGCTACGGCCTAGACGGGTTGGAATGTGAGAGGGTCCTTAGAGGGAAGTTCCAAACAGACTGGCACATGGTAGCTGGTACCTGGAACCCTTTTGATGCAGGGGATCCAACAAAAAATCCACCTGCTCCCCCTAAACCCCTGGTCTGGGACAGCGCTGATCTGATTCAAAGATATGATGCTGTACTTGACAGGGCTAAGGAGAAGTATAAGACGACACCAGATTGGGGCCAGATTTCCATCATCACCCAAAAAGAAGGGGAGGGAGTGGATGAGTTAGTAGCCAGGGTGGTGGAGGTTTTCAACAGACATAGTGGCATAGCTCCCCCTGCTGACCGAACAGTAGATTCCCCATACGAACAACAACTTAAAATTGCTGTACACAGAGCTTTAAAAGAAGATGTGGGCAAGTTTGTGACAAAGCACATGGTTAACCATAGAACTTGCAGACTGACTGATTTCCTAGAATATGCCCGGCATGCGGAGCGTGTTATTAGAGAAAAGGGAAAGAAAGGGAAGAAAGCTGCCGCATATGTTTTTGATTGTAGTGATGATGAGAATGGTTGTTATGTGAATAACAGTGGGCGCATCGCACGCCCGCAAAAGCGCAGATATAAGGATTACGAAGGTCGCAAAGAACGCAGAGAATGCTTTGAATGTGGTAGGAAGGGTCATCTGGTCCGACAGTGTCCCGAGAGACACCAAGGTCCACAATGACTAAGCGTGGGTAAAGGTACCGAGGTTGTAGAGATTAACTATGCAGATCGCTACAAGCCCGAGATTACCCTATTGGTGGCAGGTGTGAAAGTTAGATTTTTGGTGGATACGGGAGCTTGCAGATCTGTGCTGATGGCTGAAAGTGGTGTGAAGTGGAAACAGCAAGGATCAGTTCTTGCTAGGAATGCTGGAGGTGGGGCATCCTGGGAACCAGTTAGTGACCCAATAGTAGTGGAAGATCCCTGTACAAAAAAAAGAGTAGAATGTCAGTTCATTGTCTCAAAAGCCTGTCCGATTAACTTGTGTGGCAGGGACCTGATAGGTGATTTAGGCATCACCATAGCTCCTGGGGAGGATTCCCTTAGAGTGATGAGGGGGGGTTCCATAGCCAAAGAGGGTTACATCTGGTATGGATTAGTGTTGGATCAGTCCGCACACCAATGGGTTAAAATGCAACTGGAAAAGTTCCCTGGAGAAGGGGACTGTAGTACCAAGCCCCATGTAACCACCCACTTCCTCAACACATGTGTTCCAGACATTGAATATGAGGAAGAGTATTCCCTGGGAAGGAGGGTGAAAGTGAAAATGACACGTGTGTATGCAGACAGCAGAGGGAATGTTGTGTGTGCGTGTGCAGTACCAGGATACACCAAGAACTCCCCTTTTAACTACATGGGAGATGAAATGTACAGGTTGAATGAGGTGGTGCCCCATGCGCCTTTGAGAAAACCTCAGTGGGGTGCATGGAAACGGTGTGGTGAGCTTGTGACTAAGTGGGAAGGTATGAAGAAGGAAGAACTGGAGACAGAGGGTGTAAGGTGGATGGATGTTGATCATGTCTTTATTGGTGAATTGACCAGGTACCAGGAGGCCCCTCCCAATTCTGCCTGACGGTTACTAACAGAACAGGACATCTTAACTGATGTCCCGATTCAGCTGTGGGCCAAGTCAAAAACTGATGTAGGCCTGATCAGAACAGCAGACCCCGTGGTCATTACGCCAAAAGGAAATTACAGACCTTACCAGAGACAGTATCCTTTGAAACCGGAGGCAGAGGCGGGCATTGCCCCTACCATACAGGGACTATTTGAGCAGGGGGTAATCAGGGAAGAAAAAGACTCTCCATGTAACACTCCTTTGTTCCCGGTACGCAAGAATGATGGGACGTACCGTATGGTCCAGGACCTACAAGCTGTAAATGCTGCCATCATCCCCAGGGCGCCGGTGGTCCCAGACCCCAGCACCCTGCTTAACTCAATACCACCAGATGTGCAGTTTTTTACGATTGTAGATCTTGCTAATGCGTTTTTTTCTGTGAAATTGCACAAGGATAGTCAATTTTGGTTTGCCTTTACCTTCCGGAACAAAAGGTACACGTACACAAGGTTGCCGCAAGGTTTCTGCGAGAGTCCAGCAATTTATTCAACTGAAATTGCACGCTCCCTGGAACCCTTCCCTGTCCCACCTGGGTGTGTTCTCCTGACCTATGTAGATGACCTTTTGATAGCAGCCCCTGACAAGCCCCTGTGTCTGAAGGTGTCCCTTGACCTACTTAAGTTCCTAGCACAAGAAGGTCACAAGGCCTCAAAAGCCAAACTACAGTTCTGCCAACAGGAGGTTAAATACCTTGGTCACATTCTGACTCCAGGGGGCAAGTCCCTAGACCATGACAGAATTACTGCAATCACTGCCATACCCCCACCTGTCACAAAGAAAGACATGATGACATTTTTGGGTACCCTGAACTACTGCAGAGCCTGGATAGTTGACTGTTCCATCATTACACGTCCATTGTATGATGCTATACATTCACAACCAATGGGTATGCTAGACAAGATACAGTGGGATGACAAGCTGATGGAAAGCTTCCAAAAATGCAAAGACAGACTTAAAGACCCCTTAGTCTTGGCCTATCCCGACTACAACAAGCCATTCCATCTCATGACAGATTGCAGAGAAGGATGCATGACAGCAGTTCTCTGCCAGGAGTGGGGTGACAAAATGAGGCCTCTGGCCTACTACTCAGCACCATTAGACTCAGTCACCAAAGCACTGCCACATTGTGTCCAAGCCGTCATAGCAGCAGCCAAAGCTGTGGACAGCACAGCAGGTATTGTTTTGTATCACAAACTAACAGTGAAAGTGCCACATGCTGTTCATGCCCTGCTCCTGCAGGAAAAGATGGTCTTGCTAACACCTGCTCGTCACCTGTATTGCACAGCCACTTTGCTTGGACAACCCCACATCACTGTTCAACGCTGTACCGCCCTGAACCCCGCCACTTTACTACCCTTGCCATCTGAAAACCAGTCTCCACATGACTGTATCGAAAATTCCCACCGTAGTTTTCTTCCCCGTCCAGACCTCCAGAGTGAGCCCCTAGAGGGGAGTAAAGTAGTCTTTGTGGACGGCTCTGCAAGCAGAGGAGAGAATGGAGAAAACCTAGTGGGTTATGCAGTAGTGACGCTGGAATCAACCGTGGATGCTGGTAAGCTCTCTTCCACGTTTTCAGCTCAAGCTGCGGAACTTTATGCTCTTACTAGAGCCTGTTTGCTGCACAAAGATCAATCCCTCACTGTCTACACTGACAGCCAGTATGCTTTTTCAACCGTACATACATTTGCAGCTCAGTGGCACCAGCGGGGTATGGTTACAGCGGCAGGGAAGCCTGTCCGTCACAAAGAGTTGCTTCTCCAACTAATAGAAGCTATCCAAGCACCCTCAAAGTTGGCTATTTGCAAATGTGCTGCCCATAGAAATGATGACTCCCCTGTCACTCGTGGCAATAACCTGGCAGACAAAGCAGCTAAATTAGCCGCAGTTACACCCCCTGCTGACTTGCATTCCAAAGAACCTGAGTCTTTGCATTCCACAGACCTGTTGAGTTTCCAAAAACAAATCCCCCAACAGGAGATGGATAAGTGGCTTAAAGCAGGTGCCACTCAGTCTTCCACAGGCTTGTGGATGGTTGATGGTAAACCTTGTATACCAAGGATTTTGTTCAGACTGCTTGCAATTGTGACACACGGGGTTTCACATGTGTCAACAGGAGGGATGGTGGCTATCCTTGAACAAAGATACCATGCCCCAGGCATACAATCCTTCCTTAAAAGTTTCTGTGCCCAGTGCACGATTTGTGCCCAGAACAACACGGCCAAAGGCTTAAAGCCAGTGAAAGGACACACCCCATCAGGTACATACCCTTTTCACACCATTGCACTAGACTACATTGAGCTGACACCTTCTGAAGGGAAGAAATATGCCCTGGTCATACTGGACATATTCTCCGGGTGGGTGGAGGTGTTCCCCACCAACAAAGCAGATGCATTAACAGTTGCCAAGGCCCTCACTAGTAATGTAGTACCAAGATGGGGGATCCCAGAGAAGATGATTAGCGACAATGGCAGCCACTTTGTAAATGAGGTTATATCCCACCTGACTACCTCATTGTGTATAGATGTCAGAAACCATTGTGCATACCATCCCCAGTCAGCAGGAAGTGTGGAAAGAGTTAATGGGACAATTAAGAATAAACTCAGTAAAGCCATCAAGGAAACAGGGAGAGGTTGGGCCTGGTGTTTGCCAGCAGTACTACTGAGCATCAGAATAACACCAGGAAGAAAGAGACTGTCACCTTATGAGATATTGTTTGGCAGACAGTACAGACTTCCTGACTTTGACACACAAGAACAACCCCTAGAAGACTGTGAACTTGCTGACTTTCTGAAGTACACTTGCAGACAAAGACAGAGGGCCAGGTATCCGGGCCCAATACCCAAAGGGGAGGTGGAAGAGGGACAGGAACTGAATCCTGGAGATTGGGTGTGGGTAAAGGTGGTAAAGAGGAAGTGCTGGTCCTCTCCAAGGTGGGAGGGCCCCTACCAAGTCTTGATAAGCACACCAACCGCTGTCAGAATAGCGGAAAGAGCAACATGGGTACATCTGAGCCATTGTAAGAGGGCGCACATGGGCCTTCCGGTCTAGATTAATTGAAGATCCAGAGCCACAACTTGCTACAAACACTCACATGTAAACTTCGGTGGTTTTGAAATAAAAAAGAAATTTTTTTTTTTTAGTACCTCGGTCATGAAAAGTGTTTAGATTTCCTTCTAAAAACAGTAGCCAGATCCAATCTGTTCTTGATAGTTAGCACCACGGGGTAAAGAGGGGCGGAAATTTGAGATCCTGAGGCGACGGGAACATTTGCTTGAGCCTCAGTGCGACCACGATCTCAAAGGCTGTGGGAAGATATTAGAGGATTCTTCCTAAGGCACAGGTGTAGTTCTTTATCTTGAACCATGGTGAAAGAGGAGATAAAAGGGGGGGGAACAGATACGGGAAAGGCTACATGGAGGAATTGCTTTTCTTGAACCAGGTTGGGTCAAAACTATAGTATTTTAAAGAAAGAAGAAGAGCCCTGGAATGACAACGACAGATACTGACAATAACATCACAGACCCTAGAAGTGACTTGTTTAAGAATAATAAATCTATTGACTGATTAACTGACAGAACTAAATTTGTCTGTTGCATGGAGAGGAGAACATACCCGAAATCTTTCTCACGCCCAATTGAGACTTATACGTGTACATTGATGCTGCAAAGGTTAAATACTGGGATATGTGGGTGTGTAAACTGAAAGGGAAACTGGATTGTATGACGACACTGGTGAAAGCCTAAAAGGAGACCAGTGCCTGAAGCAAATGCCAGACAGTCCCTGAATGAGAATGCTCCTTCTTTTGTCCCATGTTCTTACATCAAATATGTATGTAACCTTAATGCAAACATGATGATGATGTGCTGAAAGGAGATGGCCAGGCCAACGTGTGAGGCAATAATTCCAGCTCACGGCCAGAGCCTGATTTTTGTTTTTGAGCATTTCACTTCTATGCCTTGACTTGCTGTAGTGCATACCCATTTGCAGCAAAGGGGAGTAGAAGGCTGTGTTTGCTTGAACCTCTGACCCCTGTAGTGGAGACACATTTGCAGATACCTGAGGCTTAAGTAAGCATAAGCACGGAAATGTGAATGTAAATATTCTTTTTATAACACATATATAATCAAGCCACAACCCACAGTATTAATTATAAACAGGAGGGAAATGTGGAAAGAATTTTATAATTAATCTGTTAATCTTTATATATATTCTGTATATCCTGTGTAACCTATGTGACTATATAGTCCACATGCACAAGATTAGATTATTGTGTTAGAGTGACACTTTAAGTAATAGGATTATTGTTAACCAAGGAGTTATCACGATACCATTGAATATATGTTATATATGTTTTTGAACCATATACTGTGCAGTCTCCTTTGTCCTTCACAGTGAAATTCCAGAACAACCTCCAAAACCTCCCCCCAGTGTCATTCTGTGCCAGGCGCAGAATGAGCAGGTTGAAGGGGCCAGTCTAAACCAGTTTCCTGAAGGTGAGAGAAACAAAACAGGAAACTGGTGAACAGAAGATTTCTTGTTCCTGTTGACTTCTAAATTATTTATGAAGGACACAGAGGAGGACCGGACACACCCAGAAGGAGAAACTGGACATTGCTCATTGGACTTATAGGATTACAGACTGTTTGGAGGGAGGAATATATTAGCATGTTAACTGGGGTATAAAGATTTACCGAGAAAGGAAGTCTCTACCCTTTTGTGACTAGCCGGGCTGCAGCTAGCCTGTTTCTCCTTTAATAAATGCTGGTATATAAAAGGGTCCTCAGCTGAGTGAATAAAGATTTCTAAGGTTTTGGCAACTGAACGAGGAATGTTTCATGAGTAAGTTTATTTTCTTTTAACACTACCCACCCGGCTACCCAGCCACCCACCAGGCTACTTACCCACCCGGCTAAGGGCTACCTACCTACCCACCCGGCTGCCTACCTACCTACCCACCAGGCTACCTATCCACCCAACCACCCATGGGAGCTGCGCGCCGGATGGAGGCTGGGACAGGAGGTCTGCTGCTGCAGGTGAGTAAATGTTTTTTTTTATTATTTATTTTAGCAGGTGTATGTTCTGGGCAGGTCTGCCACATGATTGCTTGTATGTTCTGGGCAGGTCTGCCACATGATTGCATGTATGTTCTGGGCAAATTTGCTACATGATTGCATGTGTTTTCTGGGCAAATCTGCCGACATGATTGCACGTATTTTCTGGGCATATCTGCCGACATGATTGCAGGTATTTTCTGGGCATATCTGCCGACATGATTGCAGGTATTTTCTGGGCATATCTGCCGACATCATTGCACGTATTTTCTGGGCATATCTGCCGACATCATTGCACGTATTTTCTGGGCATATCTGCCGACATCATTGCACGTATTTTCTGGGCATATCTGCCGACATCATTGCACGTATTTTCTGGGCATATCTGACGACATGATTGAATGTATTTTCTGGGCAAATCTGCCGACATGATTGAATGTATTTTCTGGGCAAATCTGCTCACATTATGTGTATTTTCTTGAGAAAACCTGCACAATTATGTGAATTTTCTGGGGAAAGGGTCACCAAAACTTGGGCCCACTGTCTTTGCGTTGCACTTTTCAAGGGAACCTGAGGTGAGAATAATATTGAGGCTGCCATATTTCTCTCCTTTTAAGCAATACCAGTTGCCTGGTTGCCGTTCTGGTCCTCTGCCTCTTATTCTTTCAACCATAGACCCTGAACAAGCATGCAGCAGGTCAGGGGTTTCTGACAATATTGTCAGAACTGAGAAGATTAAGCTGCATGCTTGTTGCTGGTGTAATTCAGTTTATTACTGCAGCCAAATAGATCAGCAGGGCCGCCAGGCAACTAGTATTGTTTAAAAGGAAATAAATATGGCAGCCTCCATATCACTCTCACCCCGGGATCACTTTAAATTACAGTTAGCTCCGCCCTTATCCGGTCATTGCCACGCCCATTTTTTGCCGCGGCGCTACGCGCTGCAGGTTCTATCCACGCCCATTTTATAGCCGCAGGTTATAGCCGCACCCATTTTTGCCGCGGCGCGCTTCGCGTCAAGGGGGCCCACAATTGATATTTTGCACAGGGGCCCACTGCTGCCTGTGTCCGCCACTGCCATCACTGGATGCCTGTGCTCGTTTCTTTTTCCTGCTGGCTTCCCCTTTGTTTGTCCTGGGGCTGTGGCAGCTAGTCACAGTTTGGGTGTCAGTGTGTTCCGTCACCCCCTCCTGCTCCATGTCTGTCTCATCGCTGGAGGAGCTGTCTGCTAGTGTGGCTGCAGGCAGTGTAG
Organism: Hyperolius riggenbachi; assembly: GCF_040937935.1. Lineage (NCBI taxonomy): Eukaryota > Metazoa > Chordata > Amphibia > Anura > Hyperoliidae > Hyperolius > Hyperolius riggenbachi. Next base: position 205,293,581 of record NC_090657.1, on the reverse strand, counting down.
CCGGGGATGGAGCAGCGCCATCTTGGCTGGCTCCATGAGCATATTTGGCCAGCTTCTCGGCCGCCTCCTCGGCTCTGACCTGCGCGGATTTCTGCATGTCGGGTCTCAAACGAGAGCTGCGGAGGTCCGCCGTCACTGGAGGAATGTTGCGTGACGGATGGGCTGATGGGAAGGTCAGGATGCCGCAGGATTAGAGGTGAGGTGGAGGAGCCGTGGGAGATCATGTCTTCACTCCAGCATAGCCGGCCACTCCCCCGCCTCTTTCCCCATTGGCTCTTTGGTCTGTCCATTTACAGACACAAGAGGCAGTAAGTGAGCTGAGCAGTACAGACCCTGAAGACTGCTGGAGAGGCTGTAGCTGAGTAGGAGCTGCTGTGACAGTGAGTACTGTGCAGATATGAGTGTAGCATATTTTTTGGCTGTATCCTTTTTCTTTTCAGTCATGGACAGTTTAAGAAACAAGACTTTGTTTCAGCTGTTTGATCAGCTGAAACAAAGTGACGCTGCTTTTGAAGAATGGCTAAAAGACCTAGGCCTTCTTCATAAGCACCGAAGCTGTCCCAGGTGCGGCAGCAATAGCATGCGGGCGTACAGGGATGGTAGTGCTGGCAGCAGATGAAGGTGGACCTGCAATCATTGTCCCTACTGCGAGAGAGGCAATGGGAAAATGTGAATCGGATATTTCAGGCACTTTCTTTGAGGGAACTCATTTAGCCCCCCAATTTTTTACTTGTCCTACTTGTACCTTCATCAAATGGGTACCCTGGCACAGATGGAGTACAAAGTAGGCGTAGCTCATCAGTCACCTGTGCACTTTGTGCAGTGGACACAATAGTTTTGGGACATTTTTGCAGAGTATTTTTTGAAAAACCCTAGGCAGATTGGCAGTCCTGGTGTCGTCGTGGAAATTGACAAAACCAGCATCTCCCACCAGTAGTACAACGTTGGGACGGCGTATGGAGGGGTTTCGGCTTTACCTGCTGGATATCACCACTATGCTGTTAACTACTCCGTAAACTTTGTCGTCCCGCAAACAGGTGCCCACACTCAAAGGATTGAGAGTCAGTAGTGCTGATTCAAACAGCGCCTAAAGAGAGCACACAGTCTGAATACTGCTGATAATGACCAGTATGACGACTACCTTCAAGAATATTGTCCGTGTATTTGCATTTCTAAAAAAATTGACTAAATTCTATTCTTCCTATTTGTAGGTGTACCAAGTTTACTTGAATTGTATTTTCTAATGTTAAATTTACTTCACTACTGTTACTGCTTGATAATGCGGTTAAAAAAAAGTAATTTTTTTTATTATGACTTTTTTATTATTATTATCTAGTTCTGTGGGAATTTAATGTACTTAAACTGCCAGCAGACAATGTTTTTTTTTCCTGGGCCACAAACCCTCTTACACCCCCAGCTGCAGAAGAACAAAGAACATGTGCAATTCAAACAGTACTGTGGCCACTCAAGACATTTGACTCTGTAGGTATACACCTTCCCTGCTACTAATTCAAACTTGTATATTCATTTCATTTAGTTATTATTGTCATGTACTTTCATTCATGAATTTCCTGTATTATTTAATATAATTTATATTGTCATTCATGAATTTTCTTTATTGGCTATTATTGTTCTGTCTGCCACTAGGTGGCGTGGGTAGACAATTTTTTTTCCCCTCTTCACAAACCCTGTGTCACGCCCCCAGCACAGCATTCCTCCAATCAGGAGGAAGAAGTTGCAGAGCGGAGACAAAATTAAATGCTGCTACGCCGACACGCTCAGATTGCCCTCAGACCCCCCCTTATCAATTCGCCAGTGCATTATTTACATCTGTTCTTCCCTGTAAAAACCAACTGATCACCTGTCAATCACCTGTCAATCACCCATCAATCACCCCCTGTCACTGCCACCCATCAATCAGCCCCTAACCTTCCCCTTGCGGGCAATCTGATCACCCACCCACACCATCAGATCGCCTGCAGACCCGACGACAGATCACCTCCCAAGTGCAATGTTTACATCTGTTCTCTCCTCTAAACACCCACTAATTACCCATCAATCACCCACTATCACCACCTGTCACTGTTACCCATCAGATTAGACCTTAATCTGCCCCTTGCGGGCACCCAATCCACCGCCCACACGCTCAGATTGCCCTCAGACCCCCCCTTATCAATTCGCCAGTGCATTATTTACATCTGTTCTTCCCTGTAATAACCCACTGATCACCTGTCAATCACCCATCAATCACCCCCTGTCACCCATCAATCAGCCCCTAGCCTGCCCCTTGCGGGCAATCTAATCACCCACCCACACCATTAGATCGCCCGCAGACCCGACGTCAGATCACCTCCCAAGTGCATTGTTTACATCTGTTCTCTCCTCTAAACACCCACTAATTACCCATCAATCACCCCCTTTCACCACCTGTCACTGTTACCCATCAGATTAGACCCTAATCTGCCCCTTGCGGGTACCCAATCAACCGCCCACACGCTCAGATTGCCCTCAGACCCCCCTTATCAATTCGCCAGTGCATTATTTACATTTGTTCTTCCCTGTAATAACCCACTGATCACCTGTCAATCACCTATCAATCACCCATCAATCACCCTCTGTCACTGCCACCCATCAATCATCCCTTAACATGCCCCTTGCGGGCAATCTGATCACCCACCCACACCATCAGATCGCCCGCAGACCCAACGTCAGATCACCTCCCAAGTGCATTGTTTACATCTGTTCTCTCCTCTAAACACCCACTAATTACCAATCAATCACCCATCAATCATCCCCTGTCACCACCTGTCACTGCTACCCATCAGATCAGACCCCTATCTGTCCCTAGGGCACCCAATCACCCGCCCACACCCTCAGAACGCCCTCATACCCCAGCCCTGATTACCTCGCCAGTGCATTGCTTGCATCTATTCCCCCCTCTAATCACACTGTGATGATCCGCTCAGCTGGCTGCACAGGCAGACAGCTGTTTGTCCATTCCTCTAGTCTGTGGGCTGCAGGTCTCTGGAACAGAGACCTGTCTTTCCATTGCAAGTTTCTGGTCTGTTCCCTTGCTGGGGAATTTGCATACATTCGTTATGCAAATCCCCTACCTGCCTTCTTTGATGACTGGCACTATAAGAGCTTTATGTTTCCCAGAAGGCTTTGCTGGTCATTTCCCTTCCATGGTCTGTTCCTGATGGACACTGCTGGAGTGTCAGCCGTTGCTATCTAGTATAGTTAATTCCTGGGGGTTGCTTTAGGCTCCCCTTCTAGCCCAGTCAGGTTGTATTATCTGTTTTGTTTGTCTGTTGCGATTGTCCTGTCCCAGCGGTGGTCGATAGGAAGTCGTTCTGATCTCTGTTCTTGGAGCATAGCTGGTGCAGCGGTTGCTACCAGCTATCTCTTCTGTTCTGCCTCTCTGGATCGCGCTGGCCACTTTTCGCTGGCGCTGTGGATCCTTCTGTTCTGTCTCCTGGGATCGCGCTAGCCACTTTTCGCTGGCGCTGTGGATCCTTCTGTTCTGTCTCCTGGGATCGCGCTAGCCACTTTTCGCTAGTGCTGTGGATCCTTCTGTTCTGCTACTCTGTACCTGGATCGTGCTAGCCACTTTCGCTAGTGCTGTGGATCCTATCTCTCGCTTGTCCCTGTTTTCGTGTGTCTGTCTTGTCTGCTACGCTTGCTGGAGGCTCGGTGAGGTAACCGTTAAGCAAGCGCTCGCGTCCTCTGTTTCAGGTTTGTCTGTTAATGGTTAGTTAGGCGTGCTTGTCTCTATTGTGCTTATCACGTGGAGACCGCGCATAACCGCGTGCACTGTTGCGAATGAGTGCGGTGTTCGCGGTTAGCTAGCGTTTGTTGTTTTCCATATCTCCTCATTGTATTATTTGCTGTGCCTTTGCTACCCTCGTGCCCTGTTTTGCTCAGTCTTGTGTCTCTGTCGGCAATCGCCATTCTTGCGATTGCATTCCCACTTTGTTTCCGCCGTTGTGTGTTCACCGTTGCTGGGTGGCGACTAGTTTGGTGGACACACATTGGTTCTGTCCCTTTGCTCTGTTTCTTGTGGGCTATCCAGCCCTGCCTGATCGTACCTTGTCCTGGATCTGTACAATTCCCGTCTGGCATCTGTGGCTGTGCTGCGACTGTGTTCGCCTGCACTCCACAGCGCCATCTGCCGGAGGGAATTGCCCTCTGCGGGTGCATAGCACCTAGCCTGGGTGTCCTCAAATATACGCTTGTGGAGGAAATCCGCCGCGTCAGCGCACGTCTGGTGCGCTGACCGCGAATACGATTCCACATTCGTTACACACACCTTGAGACACCCATCAATCACCTCCTGTCACCCCCTGTCACCCCCTAGCACACCTACCCATCAGATCAGGCCCTAATTTGCCCCGTGTGGGCTCCTGATCACTCGGCCAAACCCTCAGATCCCCCTCAGAACCCCTTCCGATCACCTCCCCAGTGCATTGATTGCATCTATTTTCCCCTCTAATCACCCCCTGAGACACCCATCAATCACCTCCTGTCACCCCCCTAGCACTCCTATCCATCAGATCAGGCCCAATACAACCGGTCATCTAAGAGGCCACCCTGCTTATGACCGGTTCCACAAAATGCGCCCCCTCACAGACCATCTGTCATCAAAATTTGCAGATGCTTATACCCCTGAACAGTCATTTTGAGGCATTTGGTTTCCAGATTACTTCTCACGGTTTTGGGCCCCTAAAATGCCAGGGCAGTATAGGAACACCAAAAGTGACCCCATTTTAGAAAAAAAGACACCCCAAGGTATTCCGTTAGGTGTATGACGAGTTCATAGAAGATTTTATTTTTTGTCAAAAGTTAGCAGAAATTGATTTTTATTGTTTTTTTCACAAAGTGTCATTTTCCACTAACTTGTGACAAAAAATAAAACCTTCTATGAACTCACTATACACCTAATGGAATACCTTGGGGTGTCTTCTTTCTAAAATGGGGTCACTTGTGGAGTTCCTATACTGCCCTGGCATTTTAGGGGCCCTAAACCGTGAGTAGTTTAGAAACCAAATGCCTCAAAATGACCTGTGAATAGGACGTTGGGCCCCTTAGCGCACCTAGGCTGCAAAAAAGTGTCACACATGTGGTATCGCCGTACTCAGGAGAAGTAGTATAATGTGTTTTGGGGTGTATTTTTACACATACCCACGCTGGGTGGGAGAAATATCTCTGTAAATGACAATGTTTTGATTTTTTTTTACACACAATTGTCCATTTACAGAGATATTTCTCCCACCTAGCATGGGTATGTGTAAAAATACACCCCAAAACACATTATACTATTTCTCCTGAGTACGGCGATACCACATGTGTGACACTTTTTTGCAGTCTAGGTGCGCTAAGGGGCCCAACGTCCAATGAGTACCTTTAGGATTTCACAGGTCATTTTGAGGCATTTGCTTTCCAAACTACTCCTCACGGTTTAAGGCTGTTAAAATGCCCGGGCAGTGTAGGAACCCCACAAGTAACCCCATTTTAGAAAGAAGACACCCCAAGGTATTCCGTTAGTAGTATGGTGAGTTCATAGAAGTTTTTATTTTTTTGTCACAAGTTAGTGGAAAATGACACTTTGCGGGAAAAAAAATCAATTTCCACTAACTTGTGACAAAAAATAAAATCTTCTATAAACTCAACATACTACTAACTGAATACCTCGGGGTGTCTTCTTTCTAAAATGGGGTCACTTGTGGGGTTCCTATACTGCCCTGGCATTTTAGGGGCCCTAAACCGTGAGGAGTAGTCTTGAAACCAAATGTCGCAAAATGACCTGTGAAATCCTAAAGGTACTCATTGGACTTTGGGCCCCTTAGCGCAGTTAGGGTGCAAAAAAGTGCCACACATGTGGTATCGCTGAACTCAGGAGAAGTAGTATAATGTATTTTGGGGTGTATTTTTACACATACCCATGCTGGGTGGGAGAAATCTTTCTGTAAATGGACAATTGTGTGTAAAAAAATCAAAACATTGTCATTTAAGAAACAAGACTTTGTTTCAGCTGTTTGATCAGCTGAAACAAAGTGACGCTGCTTTTGAAGAATGGCTAAAAGACCTAGGCCTTCTTCACAAGCCCCGAAGCTGCCCCAGGTGCGGCAGCAATAGCATGCAGGAGCACGGGGATGGTAGTGCTGGCAGCGGATGAAGGTGGACCTGCAATCATTGTCCCTACTGCGAGAGAGGCAGTGGGAAAATGCGAATCGGATATTTCAGGCACTTTCTTTGAGGGAACTCATTTAGCCCCCCAATTTTTTACTTGTCCTACTTGTACCTTCATCAAATGGGTACCCTGGAACAGATGGAGTACAAAGTAGGCGTAGCTCATCAGTCACCTGTGCACTTTGTGCAGTGGACACAATAGTTTTGGGACATTTTTGCAGAGTATTTTTTGAAAAACCCTAGGCAGATTGGCAGTCCTGGTGTCGTCGTGGAAATTGACAAAACCAGCATCTCCCACCAGTAGTACAACGTTGGGACGGCGTATGGAGGGGTTTCAGCGTTACCTGCTGGATATCACCACTATGCTGTTAACTACTCCGTAAACTTTGTCGTCCCGCAAACAGGTGCCCACACTCAAGGGATTGAGAGTCAGTAGTGCTGATTCAAACAGCGCCTAAAGAGAGCACACAGTCTGAATACTGCTGATAATGACCAGTATGACGACTACCTTCAAGAATATTGTCCGTGTATTTGCATTTCTAAAAAAAATTTGACTTAATTCTATTCTTCCTATTTGTAGGTGTACCAAGTTTACATGAATTGTATTTTCTAATGTTAAATTTACTTCACTACTGTTACTGCTTGATAATGCGGTTAAAAAAAAGTAATTTTTTTTATTATGACTTTTTTATTATTATTATCTAGTTCTGTGGGAATTTAATGTACTTAAACTGCCAGCAGACAAGGTTTTTTTTTCCTGGGCCACAAACCCTCTTACACCCCCAGCTGCAGAAGAACAAAGAAAATTTCCTGTATTATTTAATATAATTGATATTGTCATGTACTTTCATTCATGATTTTTCTTTATTGGCAATTATTGTACTGTCTGCCACTAGGTGGCGTGGGTAGACAATCTTTTTTTTCCCCTCACAAACCCTGTGTCACGCCCCCAGCACAGCATTCCGCTAATCAGGAGGAAGAAGCTGCAGAGCAGAGATAAAATGAAATGCTGCTACAAACACGAGTGCAGAATTTTGGGGCCATTTATTCCATAAGTATGTATCGCAGCTTGAAAAGGTTAACAAATTTTATGAGAGGAGATTGTGCGCTTTCTAATGATATATAACATGGGGGGTTGTGGCGGCGGGAAGGCAGAAATTTGTTGCGGTTTACAGTGAGGGAAATTTGTCTATTTGCTTTGGGTCCCCTAAAGTAGACTAGCTGTAGAGGGTTAGTCTACTTTAGGGTAGAGGCCTGCAGCGGGTCGGGTACCGGCGGGTAACCCACAACGCAGGTCGGGTGCAGGTACCCGAATTGCGGGTGGTGCGGGTCGGGTCGCGGGTAGCGAGTTGCGGGTGGGGTGCGGGTAGCGGTTCTGTGGGTGTGGGTCGGGTTGCGGGTAGTCAAAACAAGAATAAGATAATTCTGTGTCTTTTGCCTACCCAAAATCTGTGATGAATGCTGGCACCAGAATACTTTCTTGCTGGCTTGTTTACTGCTTCCCATCTTTAATTATAGAAGACTCCTCCTCCTCTCAAGCTGACACATCCCCACCCCCCATACTAGTGCATATAACTGGGAACATGCTAGTGTGAAAGAGGAAAAGGTGTCATAGGAAAGCTCTGTCTGTTAGTGACTGGGGATATTTGAAAGGACAAGAGCTAGATAATGTTCTGGCATCTTCTCTAAAGCTGGAAGGAGGAAGCAGAGCAGCACATGGCAGGCAGAGAAGCACATGCCACATGTGACAAGATCTGCTGACACAGTGTAGCTGCATCCACAGCCATCTAGCACACACAGGTATGTGTTTGCTGCATATGGCAAGAATAATTAAATACAGGATTTTCCCCCCTTCTAGCTATCAATCATCTTCTCCCCACCTCCTCCATGTCTCGCTACCCCGCAGAGCTAAAGTGCTTAGCATCTAAGGTCCTTTGCAAGCAAGAATTAAAGAACATGTAAATAATATTAAAAATGAGGAAGAAAAAAAGGCCAGTGGCTATGTACCTTAAAAGAGTACATAATTGTGATCCAAGGGTTTTGAAACCAATATATATATATATATATATATATATATATATATATATATATATATATATATATATATATATATATGTATGTATGTATGTATGTATGTATGTATGTATGTATGTATGTATGTATGTATGTATGTATGTATGTATGTATGTATGTATGTATGTATGTATGTATGTATGTACGTACGTACGTACGTATATATATATATATGTATATATATATATATATGTATATATATATATATATATATATATATATATATATGTATATATATATATATATATATGTATATATATATATATGTATATATATATATATATATATATGTATATATATATGTATATATATATATATATATATATATATATATATATATATATATATATATATATATATATATATCACGGTGGCGTAGTGGTTAGCTCTCTGGCCTTGCAGCGCTGGGTCCCAGGTTCGAATCCCAGCCAGGGCACCATCTGCAAAGAGTTTGTATGTTCTCTCCGTGTCTGCGTGGGTTTCCTCCGGACACTCTGGTTTCCTCCCACATTTCAAAAAACATACGGATAAGTTAATTGCCTCCCCCTAAAAATTGGCCCTAGACTACAGTACTTACACTACATAATATAGACATATGGCAATGGTAGAGATTAGATTGTGAGCTCCTTTGAGGGACAGTTAGTGACAAGATATATATACACTGTACAGCGCTGCGTAATATGTCGGCGGTATATAAATACTAAATAATAATAAATATATATATATATATTTCGTAGAAGATCAGTCCCAGAAGAGGGGACTATGATCAGCAATTATTAAAAAAAACAATTGTTTTGGATCTATATATGCAATGCCATGCAACCCTATGGGTTTAATAGCGATCTAAATCTGAAAGCGTTTCTGTGGACTGACACTTTACAGGCGTCTTGGGTTTGTCTGCTGCTCATATGCGTAATTATTTACTGAAATTGCAAATTGAATTTAAAATGTATGCAAATGAGCAGCCCCCTCTAGTATAAGGGGCTGACCAAACTTGCATTGCACGTCTGAGGAAGCCTAATTGGCGAAACGGGTCCCGTGTGCCAATACGTCACGATGCTAGCCTCCCGTGCCTGCGCCCTCTTCCCAATAAGCCTTGCTCTCTGGCGTTCTTCTTACTGCATGAGATTTGAATTGCCACAAATCTCCAGCCAGGCTTGGCCGTAAGACAGCCGATACAGTGACGGGAGCGCTTCTCCACCTTTGCCCAACGTGGGTTATGTGAGTACCGGCTCTGTCTGGACCTCGAAGTGTTTGCAAAGGTAGATGCATTGTGCATGTATATGCACCTAATGAGAGCGTATGGTTACTATATAAGAGGCGTGCTTTCTTGCACACGGAGAGGCTGAAGATAGCGAGGAGTGACTAATGTGCTTATGCTACTTTATTCCTTAAAAAGGGCTGAAGATATTACTGATTCCTTACAATATATAGGTGTACCTATAGGACGGTAACAGGCTAGGTCTGGTTTAGTATGGCCATATGTGAATTTTCTATTATTATTTTATTATTATTTTAGTATTTATATAGCGCCGACATATTCCGCAGCGCTGAACAGAGTATATTGTGTTGTCACTTTACTGTCCCTGTGAGGGGCTCACAATCTAATTCCTACCATAGTCATATGTCTATGTATGTATTGTGTAGTGCCTGTATCGTAGTCTAGGGCCAAATTTAGGGGGAAGCCAATTAACTTATCTGTATGTTTTTGGGATGTGGGAGGAAACTGGAGTACCCGGAGGAAACCCACACAGACACAGGGAGAACATACAAACTCCTTGCAGATGTTGACCTGGCTGGGATTCGAACTGGGGACCCGGTGCTGCAAGGCAAGAGCGCTAACCACTACACCACCATGCTGCCCTCTATGGTTTTAACTGATGCTATGGTGTATTTAGTGTTTTTTGAATTCATAAATTGCTATATTATTATACAGTCCTGTGTTCTCCATTATATATAGATTGATAAACATTCATCATCATTGAATGGTCTCAATTTGATTCAAATGTTATTATTATTTAGTATTTATATAGTGCTGACCTATTCAGCAGCGCTATACAGAGTATATGATCTTGTCACTTAACTGTCCCTCAGAGGAGCTCACAATCTAGTCCCTACCATAGTCATACGACTATGTATGTAATGTAGTATAGAGCCAATCATAGGAAATGCTGACCTGACAGTTGTGCAGAAAACCATCACTGACACCCTCCATAAAGGAGGGAAAGCCTCAAAAGGTAATTGCAAAAGAATGTGGATGTTCCCAAGGTGCTGTATCAAAGCCCATTAATAGAAAGTTATGTGGAAAGGAAAAGTGTGGGAAAAAAATGGTACACAAGCAGCAGGGATGAGCGCAGCCTGGAAAGGATTGTCAGGAAAAGGCCATTTAAAAGTGTTGTAGTCTTTCACAAGGAGTGGACTGAGGCTGAAGTTAGTGCATGAAGAGCCACCACATACAGACGGATCGTGGACATGGGCTTCAAATGTTGTATTCCTCTGGTTAAAGAAAATCTGTACTCTCAAATAGTTACGATAAAAAGCATACCATTCTATTCATTATGTGCTCCTGGGCCCCTCTTTGCCGTTTCCGCCACGATCCTGGCTTTTAATCGCCAGTTTTAGGCAGTGTTTACAAACAAAAAACATGGCCGCTAACCAGGACGTGATGTTACAGGGTACTACAAGTCTTTATTACATAGATAATTATCTGCACTCCAGTCAGGGATTCTCACAGTTCTCAGCATGAGACAGGCAGCTCCCTTCCCCCTCAGAGAGCTCTGTCTGTGAGTAGTAAACAAAGCACACAGAGCCTGCAGGGGGCATGCATAACTTCTCCCTATCACAGCAGAGGCAGCACATTCCTCTCTAGCTCGACAAAAGAAGATTAGATATATTACAGAGACAGTGCAACTAGAAAAGGCTGCAGTAATCCAGTCCACATTAGAACAGGTATAGAACCTTATAGGATACAAGAAATAAGGCTGAACATTTTGTTTGAGTCTCTTTTAGTCGCTCCTGAACAACAAACAATGTCAGAAGCGTCTTACTGTGCTAAGGAAAAAAAGAACTGGTCTGTTGCTCAGTGGTCCAACAACCTCTTTTCTGATGACAGCAAATTTTGCATCTCATTTGGATACCAAGGACCAGGGGCGCCTGAAGTTCCAGGCATTCTAGGCAGTCGCTTGGGGTGGCATGCAGGGGGATAGGCGCAGCCACGCCAGGACAGTGTCACCGCGACCACCTGCCGGGCCACCACTACTACTGTGTGAGTGTGACATTTAAAGTTTATTTACTTCCCCCACCCACCTGGTCTCCAGTCTCTCCATCGCCACCTCCACTCCCTTCTGTGTCCGCCCCCTGACCAATTGAAGCAGTGTTTAATACTGCTCTTCCCAGTCCTCCTCATGCCGCCCGGCCTCCTTTTCACTATAGCGGCAGCTGCACGTACTTTGTTTACTTCATGCTGCCTATAACTCCGCCCCCTGCCAGTGAAGACCATCAGGCAGCCAGACTAAGATTCCCCGTCCTGCCCCCTGGTCTTGCGTGATTGCGTCCAGTGCTGCCCCCACCACACATGGCTGCTTCGGCATCTCTCCCACTTATCCCAGACACTAGTTGTCCAGCAGAGTGTTTGTGTCTGCAAGGCAGCCAGCCTTAACACACAGGACAGAGGACACACACCAGCAATATCAAACCTGGACCCAGCGTGACAGCAAGTGAGGTGAGTGACATCATGTGAGAGACAGTGAGTGACACACTGTCTGAGCTGCATCACCAATGAAGATAATCAGCAATCATGCTGTCTGAGGTGATCATACTAGCTGCCTGTCTCTGATTTTTATTTAAAAAAAAAAAGGTGCACAGAACTTTCTGGTGAAACGCTGCTCACATTAGGAATATTTTCTAGTGAAACATTGCTGCATTACAATTATTTTCTAGTGAAACATTGCTGTGTTATGATTATTTACTGGTGAAAGATTGCCACATTAGGATTATTTTCTAGTGAAACACTGCTGCATTACGATTATTTTCTAGTGAAGCATTGCTGCGTTACGATTATTTTCTGGTGAAACATTGCAACATTACGATTATTTTATGGTGAAACATTGCTGTGTTACGATTATTTTCTGGTAAAAGATTGCCACATTACGATTATTTTCTAGTGAAACATTCCCGCATTACGATTATTTTCTATTGAAACATTGCTGCATTACGATTATTTTCTAGTGAAGCATTGCTGCGTTACGATGATTTTCTGGTAAAACATAGCTGCATTACAATTATTTTCTGGTAAAACATTGCTGCATTGCGAATATTTTTGGGGGAAACATTGCTGCATTATGATTATTTTCCGGTGAAACATTGTTGCATTACGATTATTTTCTGGTGAAAGCTTGCCGCATTACGATTATTTTCTAGTGAAACATTGCTGCGTTACGATTATTTTCTGGTGAAAGATTGCCGCATTACGATTATTTTATGGTGAAACACTGCTGCGTTACGATTATTTGCTGGTGAAACATTTCTGCATTACGATTATTTTATGGTGAAACATTGCTGCATTACAATTATTTTCAGGTGAAACATTGCTGCATTATGATTATTTTCTAGTGAAATATTGCTGCATTACAATTATTTTCTAGTGAAACATTGCTGCATTACGATTATTTTATGGGGAAACATTGCTGTGTTACGATTATTTTCTGGTGAAAGATTGCCGCATTACGATTATTTTCTAGTGAAACATTGCTGCCTTATAATTATTTTCTGGTGCAGTGGTCTGCAAACTCATTTGTCAAAAGAGCCAAATATCAGCAATACAACAATGAAGATTTCTTCTGAGAGTCAAATTAGGAAGTCTGTTTAAACTAGCTACTGCATTAACCACTTGAGGACTCAGCCTTTAGGGCTCTTTCACACTAGAGGCTGCGGTAGAAAAGGCTGAAAGTCAGCCTTTTGCTTAACGCCAATACATAGCGTTTTCAAAGCGTTTTCAAAGCCTTTTGAAAGAGTTTTACAGCCCATATGAAAACGTCCTTTTTTTTTCTTCTATAAAAATAAGTGAACAAGATAGCTGTAAAACGCTTTGAAAAGGCTTTGAAAACGCTGAATTTGGCGTTTTCCATTGACTATCATTGAAACGCCAACAGCCAACTTTGGCTGTTAACAGCCCTGAAAAAGCTCCTGGGAGCGTTGAAACGCAACGCTTCAAAACGCCGAGTTAGATGTGAAAGGTAAAAGGAAAGTCTATGGACTTTCTTTTACCTAGCAAAACGCCAACTTCAGCCGTGGCGTTAAAACGCCGAAAAATCCCTCTGGTGTGAAAGGGCCCTTACCCCCCTTTAAGGACCAGCGGTGTTTTTTCCATTCAGACCACTGCAGCTTTAACGGTTTATTGCTCGGTCATACAACCTACCACCTAAATGAATTTTGGCTCCTTTTCTTCTCACTAATACAGCTTTCTTTTGATGCTATTTGATTGCTGCTGCGAGTTTTACTTTTTATTATATTCATCAAAAAAGACATGAATTTTGGCAAAAAAATGATTTTTTTAACTTTCTGTGCTGACATTTTTCAAATAAAGTAAAATTTCTGTATACATGCAGCGCGAAAAATGTAGACAAACATGTTTTTGATGAAAAAAAACCCATTCAGTGTATATTTATTGGTTTGGGTAAAAGTTATAGCGTTTACAAACTATGGTGCAAAAAGTGAATTTTCCCATTTTTAAGCATCTCTGACTTTCCTGACTACCTGTCATGTTTCATGAGGTGCTAAAATTCCAGGATAGTATAAATACCCCACAAATAACCCCATTTTGGAAAGAAGACATCCCAAAGTATTCACTGAGAGGCATAGTGAGTTCATAGAAGATTTTATTTTTTGTCACAAGTTAGCGGAAAATGACAGTTTGTCACAAAAAAAAAAAAAAAAAAAAAAGGTTTCCATTTCTGCTAACTTGTAACAAAAAAAAATGAAATCTGCCATGGACTCAACATGCCCCTCAATGAATACCTTGAAGTGTCTATTTTTCAAAATGGGGTCATTTATGGGGTGTGTTTACTGTCCTGGCATTTTGGGGGGTGCGGAATTGTAAGCACCCCTGTAAAGCCTAAAAGTAGTCATTGCACTGTGGGCCCCTTAGCGCAGTTTGGCTGCAAAAAAGTGTCACACATGTGGTATCGCCATACTCGGGAGAAGTAGTATAATGTGTTTTGGGGTGTATTTTTACACATACCCATGCTGGGTGGGAGAAAAATCTCTGTAAATGACAATTTTTTGATTTTTTTACACACAATTGTCCATTTACAGAGTTATTTCTCCCACTCAGCATGGGTATGTATAAAAATACACCCCAAAACACATTGTACTACTTCTCCTGAGTACGGCGATACCACATGTGTGGCACTTTTTTGCACCCTAACTGCGCTAAGGGGCCCAAAGTCCAATGAGTACCTTTAGGATTTCACAGGTCATTTTGAGAAATTTGGTTTCAAGACTACTCCTCACGGTTTAGGGCCCCTAAAATGCCAGGGCAGTATAGGAACCCCACAAATGACCCCATTTTACAAAGAAGACACCCCAAGGTACTCAATTAGGAGTATGGTGAGTTCATAGAAGATTTTACTTTTTGTCACAAGTTAGCGGAAAATGATTTTTATTGGGTTTTTTTACCAAGTGTCATTTTCCGCTAACTTGTGACAAAAAATAAAATCTTCTATGAACTCACCATACTCCTAACGGAATACCTTGGGATGTCCTCTTTGTAAAATGGGGTCATTTGTGGGGTTCCTATACTACTCTGGCATTTTAGGGGCCCTAAACCGTGAGGAGTAGTCTTGAAACCAAATGTTTTAAAATGACCTGTGAAATGCTAAAGGTACTCATTGGACTCTGGGCCCCTTAGCGCAGTTAGGGTGCAAAAAAAGTGCCACACATGTGGTATCGCCGTACTCGGGAGAAGTAGTACAATGTGTTTTGGGGTGTATTTTTACACATACCCATATTGGGTGGGAGAAATATCTCTGTAAATGACAATTTTTTGATTTCTTTACACACAATTGTCAATTTACAGAGATATTTCTCCCACCCAATATGGGTATGTGTAAAAATACACCCCAAAACACATAATACTACTTCTCCTGAGTACGGCGGAACCACATGTGTGGCACTTTTTTGCACTCTAACTGCGCTAAGGGGCCCAGAGTCCAATGAGTACCGTTAGCATTTCACAGGTCATTTTGAGAAATTTGGTTTCAAGACTACTCCTCACGGTTTAGGGCCCCTAAAATGCCAGGACAGTATAGGAACCCCACAAATGACCCCATTTTACAAAGAGGACATCCTAAGGTATTCCGTTAGGAGTATGGTGAGTTCATAGAAGATTTTATTTTTTGTCACAAGTTAGTGGAAAATGACACTTGGTAAAAATAAACCAATAAAAATCATTTTCCGCTAACTTGTGACAAAAAGCTAAATCTTCTATGAACTCACCATACTCCTAATTGAGTACCTTGGGGTGTCTTCTTTCTAAAATGGGGTCATTTGTGGGGTTCCTATACTGCTCTGGCATTTTAGGGGCCCTAAACCGTGAGGAGTAGTCTTGAAACCAAATGTTTCAAAATGACCTGTGAAATGCTAAAGGTACTCATTGGACTCTGGGCCCCTTAGCGCAGTTAGACTGCAAAAAAGGGCCACACATGTGGTATCGCCGTACTCGGGAGAAGTAGTACAATGTGTTTTGGGGTGTATTTTTACACATACCCATATTGGGTGGGAGAAATATCTCTGTAAATGACAATTTTTTGATTTCTTTACACACAATTGTCAATTTACAGAGATATTTCTCCCACCCAACATGGGTATGTGTAAAAATACAACCCAAAACACATAATACTACTTCTCCTGAGTACGGCGGTACCACGTGTGGCACTTTTTTTGCACCCTATCTGCGCTAAGGGGCCCAGAGTCCAATGAGTACCGTTAGCATTTCACAGGTCATTTTGAGAAATTTGGTTTCAAGACTACTCCTCACGGTTTAGGGCCCCTAAAATGCCAGGACAGTATAGGAACCCCACAAATGACCCCATTTTACAAAGAGGACATCCCAAGGTATTCCGTTAGGAGTATGGTGAGTTCATAGAAGATTTTATTTTTTGTCACAAGTTAGTGGAAAATGACACTTGGTAAAAACACCCAATAAAAATCATTTTCCGCTAACTTGTGACAAAAAGCTAAATCTTCTATGAACTCACCATACTCCTAATTGAGTACCTTGGGGTGTCTTCTTTCTAAAATGGGGTCATTTGTGGGGTTCCTATACTGCCCTGGCATTTTAGGGGCCCTAAACCGTGAGGAGTAGTCTTGAAACCAAATGTTTTAAAATGACCTGTGAAATGCTAAAGGTACTCATTGGACTCTGGGCCCCTTAGCGCAGTTAGGGTGCAAAAAAGGGCCACACATGTGGTATCGCCGTACTCGGGAGAAGTAGTACAATGTGTTTTGGGGTGTATTTTTACACATACCCATATTGGGTGGGAGAAATATTTCTGTAAATGACAATTTTTTGATTTCTTTACACACAATTGTCCATTTACAGAGATATTTCTCCCACCCAATATGGGTATGTGTAAAAATACACCCCAAAACACATTGTACTACTTCTCCCGAGTACGGCGATACCACATGTGTGGCCCTTTTTTGCACCCTAACTGCGCTAAGGGGCCCAGAGTCCAATGAGTACCGTTCCCATTTCACAGGTCATTTTGAGAAATTTGGTTTAAAGACTACTACTCACGGTTTAGGGCCCCTAAAATGCCAGAGCAGTATAGGAACCCCACAAATGACCCCATTTTACAAAGAGGACATCCCAAGGTATTCCGTTAGGAGTATGGTGAGTTCATAGAAGATTTTTTTTTTGTCACAAGTTAGCGGAAAATGACACTTGGTAAAAAAAAACCAATAAAAATCATTTTCCGCTAACTTGTGACAAAAAGTAAAATCTTCTATGAACTCACCATACTCCTAATTGAGTACCTTGGGGTGTCTTCTTTGTAAAATAGGGTCATTTGTGGGGTTCCTATACTGCCCTGGCATTTTAGGGGCCCTAAACCGTGAGGAGTAGTCTTGAAACCAAATTTCTCAAAATGACCTGTGAAATGCTAACGGTACTCATTGGACTCTGGGCCCCTTAGCGCAGTTAGGGTGCAAAAAAGTGCCAAACATGTGGTATTGCCGTACTCGGGAGAAGTAGTACAATGTGTTTTGGGGTGTATTTTTACACATACCCATATTGGGTGGGAGAAATATCTCTGTAAATGGACAAATGTGAGTAAAAAAAATCAAAAAAATTGTCATTTACAGAGTGATTTCTCCTACCCATCATGGGTATGTGTAAAAATACACCCTAAAACACATTGGTCTACGTCTCCCGGGTACGGCGATAGCACGTGTGGCACTTTTTTGCAGCCTAACTGCGCTAAGGGGCCCAACGTGCAATGACTACCTTTGGGCTTTACAGGGGTGCTCACAATTTAGCCCCCCCCCCCCCACATGACAGGACAGTTAACAAACCCCACAAATGACCCTATTTTAAAAATAAGACACCACAAAGTATTCCATGAGGGGCATGGTGAGTTGTATAAAAAAAAATATTTTTTTGTCACAAGTTAGCAGAAAAGGATACTTTGTGAAAAAAAACAAAAAACAACAATTTATGCTAACTTGTGACAAAAAACAAAATCTTCTATGAACTCACCATGCACCTCACGGAATACTTTGGGGTGTCCTTTTTCCAAAATGGGGTCATTTGTGGGGTCTGTCCTGGCATTTTAGGGCCTCTGCAATCATTACATGTATGGCCAGTATTTCTGCTATACTCCTTATATTGGGCATACAGGTAGTGCATTCTGGGCTGAAAGGAAAAATGAACGGCAAACATCCCTTCATTCGCATCGATCAATGTGGATGAACAAATATTTGCCAAAAAATGTGAAACAAAAAGAAAAGAAAGAGGGACATAGGAGCTGCCACCCCAAAAATCCAAACCCACCAGCTCGTATGCCCAGGCAAACCTGATTTATTCATCCACATTGATCGATGTGAATGGAGAAATCATTGCTTGAGTTCTTTTTTGATACAAAGTGCTTGCCAAAGCATATGAACCCCAACACCGCTCCTCAGCCCATATGCCTCGGCAAACGTATCTTTTTTACTGTGGAGGAGAAATCTCGTCCTACAGCGCTGCATGCACTGATTTTGTGTAACCTGACAGAAGCGCAATGCTTCTGTCAGGATGCACCATCAGTGCTGCAGCTGATTGGTCGGTCGGTCTGGATAGAAAAAAGAGAGAAGAAAAACGAAAAAAACAAAACATAAAGGAGGGGAAGGCGTCCGCCTGGACATAGGAGCTGCCACCCCAAAAATCCAAACCCACCAGCTCGTATTCCCAGGCAATCCTGATTTATTCATCCACATTGATCGATGTGAATGGAGAAATCATTGCTTGAGTTCTTTTTTGATACAAAGTGCTTGCCAAAGCATATGAATCCCCAACACCACACCTTGGCCCATATGCCTCGGCAAACGTATCTTTTTTACTGTGGAGGAGAAATCTCGTCCTACAGCGCTGCATGCACCGATTTTGTGTAACCTGACAGAAGTGCAATGCTTCTGTCAGGATGCATCATCAGTGCTGCAGCTGATTGGTCGGTTGGAAAAAAGAGAGAAGAAGAAGAAGAAGAAAAAAAAAAAAAAAAAGCAAGCAAGCAGCAAAGCACTTCAATAACATTAACTTTTTAAACTTTAATAAATATGTTCAAACCAAACAATAACATTGGTAACCAAATATTAACTTTTTTGCTTACCTGTTTTTTGTTTTTTGTTTTTTTTACCTGCGAGCTGAGGATAAACTTCTCCTCCCCCATGGGTCAATGTGCAAAGTGCAAATCGCACAGATATATGGCGAAGTACATTATGCATTCTGTCCCAAGTGAAAGGAGAGGTTTCTGGCAGGCCAGTGTATTTGGATCTCTCAAAACCTGATGTTTGGGTTCACACTGCATACTGGCCTATCCGGTCGGTCGAGCGCGCCGCACCGTCTCGCCCAAAATAGATCTTCAGGGAATACCACAAGAGTAGCATTCGGCCTAGTAATTAACTGCGTCGCCGTAGACTAACATGACTTCCGGGCCGACCCAAATTGCCGCAGAAGCCACGCAGTAACGTAGGCATGCACTAGCGTTAAGTCAAGCACTTCCGGCGTAGGGGGGGACCGCAAAGTGTGACTTTTGCTAGGCAATTTGCCCTAACGCATCGCGCCAGTGTGAAATAGCACTGAGAGACCCTTGTGTGCCTACTGCTGTGTCTGTAGTTCCCTAGGTTCTAAAAGTGTGCCTTCTCGTGGTACCTCTCATAACACTCCCCTAGGCATAGGCCAGGCTGGTCAGGACAGCGGGGAGAGTAAACGGGGGTGTCACGCCTTATTCCAGCCTTGCTGCAGACACGACATCTTTTTCTGGGGTTGCGTTGAGTTGGGGTACTGGGAATCGGGTAGGCGTAATGCCTTCCATGCAGCCGGCTAGTTGCATTTGGGGGTTGGGCTCTGGCACCTTCTGGATAGAGGAGTGCCGAAACAATGTCTTCCTGGAATTGAAGGAAAGATCCAGTTCTCCCAGCCTTACTGTAGAGAACAAAGCTGTTGTACATCGCCAATTGAATTAAATACACAGACACTTTCTTATACCAGCGTCTGGTTTTCCGGGAAATTAAATAGGGCCCTAACATTTGGTCATTGAAGTCCACCCCTCCCATGTTGGCATTATAGCTGTGGACGGCGAGGGGCTTTTCAATGACCTCTGTTGCCCGTGTAATTTGTACTGTCGTGTCTGTGTGAATGGTAGACAGAAGGTAAACGTCCCTCTTGTCCTTCCATTTCACCGAGAGCAAGTCATCGGTACACAAGGCGGCCCTCTCCCCCCGTTGAAGTCTGGTGTTAACGAGCCGTTGGGGGAAGCCCCGGCGACTAGGCCGCACGGTGCCACAGCATCGGATTCCTTCTAACTTTAAGTGCTCAAAGAGGGCCACACTTGTGTAAAAGTTGTCCACATAAAGATGGTACCCCTTCTGGAACAAGGGTGACACCAAGTCCCACACAATCTTTCCACTGCTCCCCAGGTAGTCAGGACATCCGACCGGCTCCAATTTTGAGTCTTTTCCCTCATAGACCCTAAAACGAGATGTATAGCCTGTGGCCCTATCACAGAGCTTATACAGTTTCACCCCATACCGGGCGCGCTTGCTTGGGATGTACTGTTTGATGCCAAGGCGCCCGGTAAAATGTACGAGGGACTCATCTACACAGATGTTCTGTTCAGGGGTATAAGCATCTGCAAATGTGGATGACAGGTGGTCTATGAGGGGCCGAATTTTGTGGAGCCAGTCATAAGCTGGGTGGTCTCTTTCATGACAGGTGTCGTTGTCATTGAAATGCAGGAAGCGCAGGATGATCTCAAATCGCGTCCTGGACATGGCAGCAGAGAACACGGGCATGTTATGTATGTGGCGTGTAGACCAATAAGAGCGCAATACATTTTTTTTTAGTAATACCCATGTTGAGGAGAAGGCCCAAAAAAATGTTAAGTTCGGAAACTTGGAGTGGTTTCCACCGAAAAGGCTGGGCGTGGCAGCTGTTCGGATGGGCGGTTATAAATTGTGTGGCATATAGGTTGGTCTCAGCCACAATTAAGTCAAGGAGATCCTGGGTGAGGAACAGTTCAAAAAAGTCTAGGGTCGATCCTAGTTCAACTGTCTCCACCTGGACTCCAGACTGGGCGGTGAAAGGGGGCAGTATGGGTGCGGCGGGATCAGGGGAATGCCAATCAGGGTTTGCCAGCACCTCTGGAAAACCAATGGGAGTACGGGCCCGTCTACTTGGTGGCTGCGGATCGGATCTTAATTCACGTACCACCGAACCAGTTTCTACTTCCAGGATGGTGTCCGCCACTTCATCAGGGTCTTCTGCGGAAGTACTGGTGTTGATAGGTCCAGGAGATGCTGCGCTGCTGGTGCATGCCTCACCAAGAAAAATCAGATCAGCGCCACTCTGCTGCCCTTGAGACTGATCTTCCGCCACCTGCAGTCCAATGACATGGGGTGTGGTACGCCTGGCTCTAGCCGGGACCTCAACCTCGTCATCGGAACTATCGGTCAGAGAGCCACTGCTGTCTACAGGATTGTACTCTGAACCCGAAGATTCGTCGAATAAGTCGACCCAATCCTCCTCATCCGACTGGTCCATGTACCTGTAGATGTCTTCATTGGAAAACCTCTTTTTTGCCATGGTGGCCTGCTAAATTTAGGAGGTATTCCTCTGAGACTACCCAGGAAAAGAGCACCTACCTAGCGAAAGGGAGTACTTGAGAGGTAGAAAGCTGTGGTCACTGAGTTTAGATAAAAAAAATCAAAACTGATGTTTACAGTGCCACAGCTTGTGTACAGTGTTTTTTGCAGTGATCAGAAAAAAGAAATTTCTGTCACTGCGGTGGGGCAGGCTGAACGCAGTGCAGGCGAACGATCAGGTCTGATCGGGCAAACACTGCGTTTTTTTGTGGATCCTAGAGACCCTAATATAGATTTGACTGTGATCACTAATAATCACTTACAGATACTATATAGTACCAATGCTGATTAGTGACAGTGATGACGCTAATTAGTGACTGTGGTGCAGTGGGCTGAGCACTAACTGACACTAACAACCCTTTTGCTTAGCTAACTGGCCTAACTGTTTGTTACCACTAGTGATACTAAAAAAGTTTTTAGATCACTAGGATAGTGATGGTGAGGGGGGGGGGGGGGGGGGGGGGGGGGGAGGGGGGGGGTTGGGGATCAGAGAGCAATCACAAATAATCAAAAACAATCACGAGACAATTACAACACAATTACAGCAATCGGCGCAATCAAAGCCAATCACGGACCAATTGAATCCAATAACGCGACAATCAACAACCAATTACGTGACAATTGAAGCCAATCACACGACAATCGATGCTAATCACAGGGCAAAACAGCCAATCAGTGGGCAATTGGCAAAATCAAAACCAATTACGGGCAATTGAAGCCAATCACGCGACAATCGAAAACAAATTACGTGACAATCGAAGCCAATCAAACGACAATCGATGCCAATCACAGTGCAATTGAGACAATTGTAGCCAAACAAAGCACAATCAAGCCTTACAGACAGGAGATACGATACACAGTGGCAGGGGGGAGAATATACGCAATCAATGAACTAGGACGGTGTGGGGAGGATCGGAAGGGGTGGGGGGTGATCAGATACCCCTAAGGGGTAGTTGGGGGTCTAATCTGATGGATAGGAGTGACAGGTGGTGACAGGGGGTGATAGATGGGTTATTGACAGGTAATAAGTGTGTGTTTACAGGGAAAACCAGATGTAAACAATGGACTGCTGATGTGATCAGGGGGGGGTGTCTCGGTGGGATCTGAAAGGGTGGGTGGGTGATCAGAAGCCCCTAAGGGGCAGTTGGGGGTCTGATCTAATGGGGGGCAGTGACAGGTGGTGACAAGGGATGATTGACAGGTGACTGATAGGTGATTGGCAGCTGATCGCTGGGGAGATAGACAGATGCAGGGGAGATAGATAGGTTCAGTATACAGGGGGGGGGGGGGGGTCGGGGGGAGATCTGGAGGTGTGGGGGGTGATCAGATACCCCTAAGGGGTAGTTGGGGGTCTGCTCTGATGGATAGAAGTGACAGGTGGTGACAGGGATTTATTGATGGGTGATATGGGGGGTGGTTAGGTCTGATCTGCGGGCTGCAGGGGGGTGTCTGATGGGTGCTGCGGGTGATCGGGGGGTCTGTGGGGCTCCTAAGATGTGTGTGTGTGCACTCTTACTGTGCCTGCTCTCCTCGCTGGTGGTCGATCGCTAAGTGTGACCACCAGCGGGAGGCAGGCAGTATAATACAGTTTGTTACGTAAACAAACTGTATTATACTCATTGCATTGGCTAATTTGAAAAAGTACAGCCCGCCGGCGCAGCTGATTGGCCGGCGGGCTGAAGTCACAAGGGTGCCCAACAATGTGACGTAGCAGCCGCGCGATCGCTCGTTAATTAGGCTGCAGCCAGCGACGCAGTACTGCGTCGCTGGTCCTGCAGCTGCCACTTTGCCGACGCACGGTATAAGCGTGCGGTCGGCAAGTGGTTAAATAAAACCATAGTAATAATCCTATATCATGACCAAAATTGTTATTTCACATTAAACTAGAAATACAATACTCACATTTTGGTCTTGATTGAGGCTCTGAACAAGGTTGTGCACTACAAAGTTTGCACAGTGCAGTACAGCCTGGGTCGCACTTACCGTCACACGGCACCGCTGTGGAGAGGCCCAGAGGGGAGGAGATAGAGGGTTTTGCAGGGCTTGCCTGCACCAACTGGCAACTACCTGAAGGGGGGGGGGGGGGGGGGGAGGAGAGCATAAAATGGAAGGCTATCAGAGCCGCACTCAAATGGCTAAAGAGCCACATATGGCTCTAGAGCCACAGAATCAGACCTCTGTTCTGGTGAAACATTGCTGCATTACGATTATTTTCTGGTGAAACGTTGCTGCGTTACGATTATTTTCTAGTGAAACATTGCTGCGTTACAATTATTTTCTGATGAAACATTGCTGCATTACGATTATTTTATGGGGAAACATTGCTGCATTACGATTATTTTATGGGGAAACATTGCCACATTACGATTATTTTATAGGGAGACATTGCCGCATTAAGATTACTTTATGGGGACACATTGTCGCAGTACGGTTATTTTATGGGGAAACCTTGCCGCTTTGCGATTATTTTCATGGGGGGGCACCACGGGGTAGGGGGGGCACCACAGGTTTTCTCGCCTGGAGTGACAAAATGGCTAGAGGCACCCCTGCCAAGGATCCAGAGCCTGGAGGAAGAACGGAGTGGCACACAATCCAAGATGCTGGAAGATCAGGGTGAATTTTCCACACTCTGTGTTGATTTGGGGAGCCACGTCATCCACTGGTCCACTGTGCTTCATTAATTCCAAAGTCAATGCAGCCTTCTAGCAGGAGATTTTGGAGCACTTCATGCTTCCTTCCTCAGTTGAGCCTTATGGAGATGCCAACTTGATTTTTCAGCAGGACTTGCCACCTGTCCACACTGCCAAAAGTAGCAAAATCTGTCAATGACCATGGGATTACTGTGCTTGATTGGCCCGCAAACTCTCCTGACATTAACCCCATAGAAAATCTATGGGGCATTGCCAAGAGAAAGATGAGACATGAGACTGAAGAATGCAGAAGAGCTGAAGGCCACTATTGAAGCATCTGGTCTTCCATAACACCACAGCAGTGCCATAGGCTGATAACATCCATGCCACACTGCATTGAGGCAGTAATTGATGCAAAAGGGGCAAAACCAAGTACTGAGTACAAACACATGATTATATTTCTCAAAGGTCCAACATTTTTCTATTTAAAATCTTTGTTTTATTGATTTCATGTAATTTTCAAATTTTCTGAGATTGGGGGTTCTCATAAGCTGTAAGCCATGATCATCAACATAACAAATAAATGCTTGAAATATCCCTCTTTGCATGTAATGAGTCCATTTCATATATTAGTTTCACCTTTTAAGCTCAATTACTGAAATAAATTAACTTTTGCTCATTATTTACATTTTTCGAACTTTACCTGTATAGGCTGCTAGGTGCATTCAAATTTCATGTAAACGATATGCAGCAGGATATTGGACCAATCAGAAAAAACTTTGTCAATTTTTAGTGGTCCAAGTTCAAGCTGCATAACATTTACATGAAATTTGAATGCAGGGAGAAATGATTTGCATCTCATTGATCATCCCTATACGCTGTGTTGTCAAAGTAAAATGACTTACCGGTACTATTCATCTCCTTGCAGGCCTCAAAGTATAAGGGAACATTGGTGAAATGGCTGTCCAGAGTCCTCAGGTACAGAATAACTTTGCAGTGGTGGCTCTGTAGAATCACCTGGTCCTCCACTGATGTAACACCAGTGATAATGAGGTCCTGCATGAAGAATTGTTGTAAAAATTAAAAAGTAGCCTCCAAGGGTATTTTCCCTTAAAGGACTTACGAGGCCTGATTTTTAAAAAATAAACAAAAAAAGTTAGATACCTGTGTGTTTTTGTAAGGCACGGAGGGCGCCGTCCGCGCCCTCCGTGCCGTTCCGCCGGGTCCCCGCTGCTGAATATCCCCCCGAACGACCCCCGACCGCACGGCCCGGGTCGGGCTCTCCAGCCTTCACCAAGATGGCCGCCGGAGCTGGCCACGGCTGCGCAGTCCGCATAGCCGCGAGTGCGGCTGCGCAGCTCTAAGGCCAACCCCCCGATCCACGTAACAGTAGCAGCAATTTTCACCTGTCAGCGCTCCATCCATTGATTCGCCTATAACTTTATTACTACTTGTCACAACGAACAAAATCTATATCTTGTTTTTTTGCCACCAATTAGGTTTTCTTTGGGGGGTATTTTTTGCTTAGAAATATTTTAATCTAAATGTGTTTTAACCTCCCCGGCGTTCTATTGAGATCGCCAGGGAGGCTGCGGGAGGGTTTTTTTTTAATAAAAAAAAAACTATTTCATGCAGCCAACTGAAAGTTGGCTGCATGAAAGCCCACTAGAGGGCGCTCCGGAGGCGTTCTTCCGATCGCCTCCGGCGCCCAGAATAAACAAGGAAGGCCGCAATGAGCGGCCTTCCTTGTTTTGCTTAGATCGTCGCCATAGCGACGAGCGGAGTGACGTCATGGACGTCAGCCGACGTCCTGACGTCAGCCGCCTCCGATCCAGCCCTTAGCGCTGGCCGGAACTTTTTGTTCCGGCTGCGCAGGGCTCAGGCGGCTGGGGGGACCCTCTTTCGCCGCTACTCGCAGCGAATCGCCGCAGAGCGGCGGCGATCAGGCAGCACACGCGGCTGGCAAAGTGCCGGCTGCGTGTGCTGCACTTTATTTGAAGAAAATCGGCCCAGCAGGGCCTGAGCGGCAGCCTCCGGCGGTGATGGACGAGCTGAGCTCGTCCATACCGCTCAGGAGGTTAACAGAGAAAAGAAGAAAAAAATGAAAAAATGTCATTATTTCTCAGATTTCGGTCATTATAGCTATAAAATAATACATGTTACCGTAATAAAAACCCCACACATTGTATTTGCTCATTTGTCCCAGTTATTGCAACATTTTTCCCTAGTACAATATATGGCGCCAATAATTTATCTGGAAATAAAGGTGCAGTTGTTCAGTGTTACGTCTATCCCTAATTACAAGCCCATAATTTATAAAGTAACGGTAATATACCCTCTTGACATACATATTAAAAAAAAAAGTTCAGCCCCTAAGGTAACTGCTTTTTTTATTGTTGTTTTTTGTTTTTTGTTTACAAAAAATTTTGGGGGGCAACTATTGGGGAGTGTGGGAGGTAAGGGGTCAATTTAAAAAGTAAAAATAGGTATTTATATTCAATAAAATGTTTTGGGATGTAATTTTACTTTTTGACCTCGCGCATAACTTCCCTAAGCATAGTATTACTACGCATAGAGGAAGTAATGCGTGGATGTATAAGTATGTGTTTCTGTGAATGAGGGCGCCGTCTCATAGATGGTGGCGTTCATTCACACGAGCACTTAGATCAATGAATGGGAACTGTGTTCCCATTCATTGATTTCCCGGCTAACGGCGGTAACAATTGCGGGAGCGCGGGGGCCAGGGGGAGGGGTGAGTAGGAAGGGACGTAGTAGCTACGTCAGAGCCGGGACAAGGTCCTCCAGCACCCAAGGCTGAGTCACCAAAGTGGGCCCCTCCCACGCCACCCCAGCCGTCACACACTGATTGATATTAGAATAAGATTCGCCCCAGGGCCCCCATTCCCCCAACGCCTTGATCTATAGTTATCTGGCTTGCAGTCACTGCCATGTATCACCTTTTCCTTTTTCTCTTTGCTTCAAACACAATAGGGGAATGACAGCTGAATGAGTTGTGCGCCTCCTCCTACACTGCGCCCTGAGGCTGGAGCCTCTCTCGCCTCTGCCTCGGCCCAGCCCTGAGCTACCTCCCTGCATGGATTTATTGCATTTTGCAGGGACATAGTTACTAGTCCCGGGGGAGGGGGAAGTGGTTAAAAAACAACAACTTCTAGATCAGGGGTCCCCAAACTTTTTTGGTCAAGGGCCGGGTCAACTTATCTCAGACTGCTGGGGGGCCGGAACATACTAGTGCTGTCCGATTCATGAGTGATCGGTTCATTTGAGCCGGTTCTTTCCTGTGAGTCGAGGGATCCGACTCATCACACTGAACTGAATCAGTTCAGTGGATGAGTCAGGAACTGCAGCTGCACAGGGTCCTTTTCCACTGCAAAATGAAATACTTGAACAATTTTGATGTGCGTTTTTTGTGCATTTGTGTTTTTCTGATTGGCAAGTGTTGTCTTAATTTTTGAAAATAGATACTAGTGGTTAAATCAATGCAAAACACAAAGCGGTTTTCATGCGTTCCTATACTTTACATTGAAATGCAAAACGCATCATAATAGCACAGACATGCTTTTGAGGGTTTTTTTTTAAACGGAACACAGCAGTGGAAAAGGCCACTCAGGATTATTATTTTAAACAGGCTGCACTAAGGCCCTGTTCACACTTAAAAGCGCAAAACGCCAGCGATTACCACCAGCGGACAGCAGTGTCACCTGATGCAGAATTGGATTGGAAGCCAGCAAATGACTGCTCGCTGGCTTCTACGGTGTGTGGATGGGTGGTGCCAGCACTGCTATGTTATATGCAGGCCACAGATATTTAAAAGTGCAGTGGGTCGCATCAACAAGTTATACATTTTGTATTTGGGGGGCCAGTGAAAAAGCCTCAGGGGGCCGCATTCGGCCCGCGGGCCTTAGTTTGAGGACCACTGTTCTAGATCCTTATCACCTCCCCAGCAACCTCCAGCTGCTTGCTCACTCCCAGTCAGTCTGAGCTACTCTCCCTACAGTCCACACAAACAACTTACCTTCAGACATCATAAGCAGAGATTTCTGTCCTTGGAGATGTGGATTGTGACGTAGCCAATCACCGATGTCACATCAGTAGTAGGTTCTAGAATCACCTGTAGCAAGCGGAATGTTACCAAGCTCTACAGGCTGCAATGACAGAGGCCAAAGAGTGTAACAGAGGTATGGTGTGACCATTATAGAAACCAAATGTACATGGCACGTATTGCAATGAACAACATAGGAAAACCAAGTAACATATTCCTAAATTATGAATCTTTGGTCCCCTACTTACAAACAACCTGTTTGTAATTTAAATTTGTTTGAGTTCTGTGTTAAACATGGTGAAACGTGGATGAATGATTTAATTTCAGACAACTCTGGCTTTGGATATATAGTATAAACTGTTTTTTGGTTGTTTTGAATGTGCTTTTAAAAAGATACCTGAGGTAACATGTGACATGATGAGATAGACATGTGTATGTACAGTGCCAAACACACAAATAACTATGCAGTGTTCCTCTCTTTTCTCTCTGCCTGAAAGAGTTAAATATCAGGTATGTAAGTGGCTGACTCAGTCCTGATTCAGACAGGAAGTGACTACAGTGTGACCCTCACTGATAAGAAATTCCAACTATAAAACACTTTCCTAGCAGAAAATGGCTTCTGAGAGCAGGAAAAAGATAACAAGGGACAACAGTTCATAGATTTTAGCTCTGACATACTTCAATGAATGTGTTATTGAGTAAAAACAATAAAACGGTTAAAACTTAAAAAGTAGATTTAAACATAAAATAAGACTGTGGAATATCTTAAAGTCATTTTAGGAGAAGGAAGATAGGAAGATCATTTATTTTAATAGTTTATTTTCGCTTCGGGTGTCCTTTAAAGAATTTTGAGCTACTTATAAAAGTTTATATCATTCTGTAACATGTAACAAAAATATGTAATAAACAGTTTTGAATATTTTGTACATGAAGACAACTTTGTTTTACTGAAATATAGTAATATAATAAAATCGAGTCATTTGTTTGTTAATAGGGGAGTATCTGTATTGCAACTTTCCTAAGGCCCGGTTCACACTGGACGGATCAAAAACTGATCTATGTAAAAAGTGATCCATAAAACGGATCAATTTTTATTGAGCATCAGTTATTGTTTAGTTAGCACGTGGTCAATGCAACGCCTCAGCTGCCCTGGAATTATTGCAGCCTCCAAAAACTTGCAGTCTGTTCAGCGGAATGTGCAGAACGGATCTGTTCTAATGGAGCAATGTGAACAGATTCTATTGATGTTAACATAGGCCCCAGGTATGTGAAACTCTTTAATTTTTTTACAGTTTGTTCAGGTTTCCTTTAACAAACCTCCTAGAAAATGTAGTAGACAGAGGGAAACATACATGAAATCAGCATTTGGTGTAGTAGCTCTTTGCAGTAATTATCTTAGACACCCCCAGCATACACTTTTTGAACACATTTGTAAGAAGTTCTTCGAGGCCCCTTTTACACTTGCATTACAAGTCTGCATTGTGTTACCCTGTTATACCACAGGGTAAGACAAAAGCAATGCAAGTGAAAGGGGTCATTCATACTTAAACACAATGCGGTGTGCTGGAAGTATCCGGTCTGATGCAAGGGCTGCAGCACGTTACCGCAGGCACTGCGTGGAGCGTGCTGTATTGCAAGTCTATGGGCAACACAGGTAGTGTAAATGACGGAGCGTGATGCGGACCAACAGAAATCCCAGTGACGTACTTCCTGTCCAGCAGGGAATACATCACTGAGCGGGGGCGGCGCTATGCATATGACCCTGTAGGCGCACTCTGCCGCAGGGCCATGATTAACATTTTTTGTGTTGCAGTGCGGCAGGACCATCGCATCACAATGCAAAAAAAAGTGCAAAAGGGGCCACAAGCTACTTGGTAAACTTACCTTGGTACAGCTGTACATTTTGAGACGTCCTAACTTTTATTAAGTTATCCCAGAATTCCTGAATGATGTTTGGATAAGGACTCTGTTAGGGACATTTCATGTGTTTTAGCATTCTGGCCATGTGTTTTAGGGCAGTGTTCCCGAACCCTGTCCTCAAGGGCCACCATCATTGCATGTTTTGTATGAATCCACAGAGGTAGTTAATCAGCTCTACAGAGACATTAATTACCTCACCTGTGCATGTTTCTGGTTTCCTGCAAAACATGCACTGTTGTTGGGCCTTGAGTATAGGGTTGGGGAACTCTGTTTTAGGTCATAAACATAGGTGGAACTGATCAAACCACTTCCTGATGGTACCTGCATTATGGATATATTTCTGCCCAGCAGTGAGGCTACCATTAGTTTTTAACCTCATCACTAATTCTATTTGTGAAACACTCAGTGTCACCCCCACCCTTCAACCTTCCAGAGAAGTCTGGCCAGAAACAGTCTACATGTGGCTCTTCTTTCCTGTTTCTCTTCCTCTCTTTCCTTTCTTCCTTTCATTCTCTACTCCTTCCTTCCTTTAAATGGTTCTGTCCCATTTACCTAACAATTCCTGCAGCTTCTAGCTAAGAGGCTATTTGAGTCTGGGTAAACTCCCCTTCAGATTGAGTAGGCATTCTAGCAACTCCCAGACTATAATACCGGAAATAGGGTACTCTTAGTCGTGAGCTATTGGGTCACCAAGACTGTGTGATGGCCACCATTTTACTGTTGGTTCTTAAGCTATTTGTTGACTTCCTTGGGGAGACGGTGAATGATGCCTTGTGCCGCCAGCTCCCATGTTAATTTTGTGTTAAATATCTGTCGTTGCAGATTTTGCTGTACCTTCTGTATTGCACATATTATTGCATTTGCATATGTCATATATGGATTTGTTTACTTTTATCCTGAAAACAATAAAAGGATTGTGATAAAAAGAAACAGTCTACATGGAAGACTTGCACCCAAAAGACGCTTTCCGATGTAGACACAAGGCCAAGTGACTCACAAAACCCAAATGGTGCTGTGCAGAACTTTTGCAGTAGATTCTCCACACTGATGACAACTCTTACTATCTGCTGGCAGAAACATAAGATAAACTGTTCACACAAGCTATGGATACTCTAATACTGGTTGGAGGCGCCCGGGGAAAATAAACAGTAGTCTATTTCTATGTAAATATCTCTATATGGTAGTATCCAACAATGTATACGCATAAAGTTGTCCTTCCGTTTAGATGTCCCATTTAGAATATAAAAACCAGTAGAAGGTCAAGATAAAAGATCAGTTCATTGGTGCACTAGACGCGTTTAACAGCAACAGCCGCTTCCTCAGATCAATAACAGTGCCTTTAAGAACAAATGGAGGTACTCAGAACTCTAAACATCACATAAAAATATTCAAAAACATTACATAAAATGTAAAATTGAAAAAAACGTTCTTTATACATCTAGTCCAGAATGTTGGTAACATCTCTCAATACAGCAATGTATCAGGGCATGACTAAAATACTAAGATTAATTATAGTTAAAATATAGAACATAATAGATACATTGAACCATATGTAGTATATAAGCATATATTTAGGACCATGATATTTCATCCATCTGGTATAAACATGGTAGATCAGAGTACTATACAGAAAATCCATATAGTGTAACATGGCTAGGGCTATGCAGGATAGCTGAATATAGCAATACATAGGGATTATAGTGCAACCAAGCTAGAACCAAGTAGTAATGCATAGCCCTAGCCATGTTACACTACAGGGTTTTTTTCTGTATAGTACTCTGATCTACCATGTTTATACATATGGTTCAATGTCCTATTATGTTCTATATTTTAACTATAATTAATCTTAGTACTATAGTCATGCCCTGATACATTGCTGTATTGAGAGATGTTACCAACATTCTGGACTAGATGTATAAAGAAAGATTTTTTTTAATTTGATGTGATGTTTTGAATTCTGTGTTTTTGAATATTTTATGTGATGTTTTGAGTTCTGAGTATCGGCATTTGTTCTTAAAGGCACTGTTATTGACCTGAGGAAGCGGCTGTTGCCATGAAACCCGTTGTCTAGTGCACCAATAAACTGACCTTTTATCTTGAGCTTCTACTGGTTTTTTATCCTAAATGGGACATCTAAACGGAAGGACAACTTTATGCCTATACATTGTTGGATACTACCATATAGAGATATTTACATAGAAATAGACTACTGTTTTTTTTCCCCGGGCGCCTCCAACCTGTATTAGAGTATTACTAGTACCCCCTACCTAGGAGGGGAGATTTGGTCGAGACACCTTGACTGAAAAATCACTGTTTTGGAGCAGCGAACATCGAGCGACTGAAAGACCTAGTGGAAACAGTACTTCTCCACATGCGAAAACGAGTGGTTGCCTCTCTTAGCAACCCACTCTTGTGAGTATAATCTCTACTAATTTTTGCACACCACCCTGATCTATTAATAATATTGCACCAGATTGGGCTCCCGGATCTCTCTGTGTTTTTTCCTTTTACAACTATACATAAGCTTGGGAGAACATTACAAGGATCAGAGACAACAGTGAAGCGTGGCGGAGATTTCTTGCATTTCTGCACAGCAGATTGGTTATTTGGTCAAAATGAATGGGCTCAAATTGTTTCTCCAGTGGGTGGTTATTTTTTTTATATATATATATATATATATATATATATATATATATATATATATATATATATATATATATATATATATATATATATATATATATAATTAAATCATATAATTAAAGTGGAACTGTAGTCCATATTTCACTTCTTCTTTTTGGTTACTATAGACCCAATTTCTCCTGTGCCTTCTTCAGCTCGTATCTCTGGGCCCAGTGATGCAAAGCCTTTGGTTATATACTTCTGTAAGTTCATTGCATTTTCTGTTTTTACTGCTCGTGTGTTTTAAAGAAGAGAATCCAGAACAAACATAAAATATCAGGAAACCTAATAAACATATATTCTTTTTTCATAAAAAACACAAACTTTGCCTGTTATGTTGCATTACATCACAGGCATGTCATAACAATATTGTTAGGAATATATTAAAACCATGTTTATAGCCAAAGTTCAGGTACAATTATTTACATGCATTTCACGGAACACTTATTTAAATTCCCTAAATGCTGCATAAATGAACTGTGTGTAAAAGAAAAGAAAAAATGCTGCAACAATTCACAGTGACCTAAAGCTGCCTGCTCATTCCCACCATGTCTGAACCACGTCCTTCCTAGTCACATGGGTAAGAAGGGAGTAAAGTGAGTGCTCTGTCAGTGGAAGCCACGCCCTCTGATGACTTATTGACTACTATGGCTATCAGCCCCTAGCAGTCAGGCATGGCTTTGTATCCATAGAGATAGAAGGGAGGAAGTGAGCAGCCAGCTGGAGGTTGCTGAGGATATGAGCATCAATAAATTGATACAACAACTGCTATTTCTCCTTAAAGAGAACCAGAGATGAAGTGAAGTAAAGATTTTATACATACCTGGGCTTCCTCCAGACCCATACGCACGGATCGCTCCCACGCCACCGTCCTCCGCTGCCTGTATCCGCCGGCACCGGGTCCCGTAGTTTCGGCCAGTCGGCAGCAGCACGCGGGCAATTATCCGCATCACAGCGGCTCCCTCCATACCCGTACGCGTGCGGCTCCATACTGCGCAGCCGCATGTGTAAGGGTATGGCGGGAGCCCCTGTGCATGCGGACAATTGCCCGCGTCCGCCGTAAGTGACGGGACCCGGTACCGCCGATAGAGGAAGCGGAGGATGGCGGCGTGGGAGCGATTCAGGCTTATGGGGCTGGAAGAAGCCCCAGGTATGTATAAAATCTTTTTCCTTTTTCCCTCTCTGGCCGTCTCTGGTTCCCTTTAAAGGACAACTGTAATGAGAAGAATATGGAGGCTGCCATATTTATCTCCTTTTACACAATACCAGTTGCCTGGCAGTCCTGCTGGTCTATTTGGCTGCAGTAGTGATTGAATAACACCAGAAACAGGCAATGCAGGTAAGCCTAGTATTCTTTATAGGAGAATAAAGATGGTGGCCTCCCATTCAGTTTGTATACTCCTTTAATACAGTAACATAAAATGCTGCAAACAGTGATAAATCCACCTCTCCAGCCTCATATGAAGTGACAGTAACATCTTCAATCTTTATAAATTACAAGCAGTGAAGAGAAGGCCATACATCGAGTGATGTATTAGCAGATGGATCGAATCTGATCAGGGCGAGATCTGTGGCTGCCCACACACCGCTTGTTCCGGGACTATGGCTTAAAGTATTACAAGTAGAGGATCAGCAGGCAAGCCAGGCAACTGGTATTGCTTAAAAGGAAATAAATGTCAGCTTTCATACACCTCTCACTTCAGGTTTCCTGTAACAAAATTCTTTTATACAGAATCAGTTTAAATTATGTTCTATTAAATGCATATAAAAACTTATCCCTGAACTGGTGGCTTTAAAAAGAAGAGGAGGTTCGGAGGCAGTCATCTTCATTCCCTGGCAAAGAAAGGTAGTTACTTGGCTTCCATGCTCAGCTTCTGCCTGGAATCATTTCAGAACAAGCATGCAGATCAGGTGTTGCGATTGTGGTGTGAATCCTTTGGCTGCATGCTGGTTCCAGGTAAGACTCAGAAACGGCAGCTAAAAGCTTGACAAGGCAGCCTAGTATTCTTTAAAGGAGAATAAAGATGGTGGCCTCCCATTCAGTTTGGATTCCCCTTTAAAACAGTAACATAAAGCCCTGCAAACAGTGATAAATCCACCTCTCCAGCCTCATATGAAGTGACCGTAACATCTTCAATCTTTATAAATTGCAAGCAGTGAAGAGAAGGCCATACATCTAGTGATGTATTAGCAGATGGATCGAATCTAAACAGGGAGAGATCTGTTGCTGCCCACACACCGCATGCCAAATCCCGATCAATTTCAGCATGAAACCTCTCGGGAATTGGCACCTGTGGCGCCGCCTCTGCCACCTGACTGCTGTACCCCCCAAATGCGAATGTGTTTCCCCCCCACCCCCCAAACACATGCATTTAGATCTCACCTGCTCCAGTTACTGGGACTGTCCAGCTGCTCCAAGTCTCTCCCGCTGCTTCCCCATGAGTGCTGCCATCACACGCAGACACCCCCCCCCTACCCCCCAAGGTTGTAGCATATAACTCGTGGTGCATGTGCACAGCCCCCAACCGTCCCGTTTTCATCGAGACTGTACCAATTTTGAGGGGCCCTCCCGCTATCCCGCGCTGCCCCCCCTTGGTCCCGGCTGCTGGGGAGAGAGGGGGAAAAAACTGATCGAGGCACCAGCCCGGGGATGTGGTATGCGGCATGGATGGCCGCCATTAAATTTCTCCCTCCCTCCCTCCTAATATGCCCCCAGTGCCCCCCCCTGCCTGCAGAGTAAAATGCGCAGCGGAGCGGGCTGTAAATCTTACCATTGCCTCTCCGTGCGTACCGGATCTGGCTCTTCTGGGCTTCCTGCTTCCTGTGACGTCACAGGAAGCAGGAGGCCAAGAAGACCGGATGAGATCCTGGTACGGAGAGGCAATGGTAAGATTTACAGCCCGCTCCGCTGCGCATTTTACTCCGCAGGCGGGAGGGGGGGGGACACTGGGGGAACATTAGGAGA
Organism: Hyperolius riggenbachi; assembly: GCF_040937935.1. Lineage (NCBI taxonomy): Eukaryota > Metazoa > Chordata > Amphibia > Anura > Hyperoliidae > Hyperolius > Hyperolius riggenbachi. The sequence goes on along the minus strand of NC_090657.1, from coordinate 205,257,664 downwards.
AAGGGAGAAATTTAATGGCGGCCATCCATGCCACATACCGCATCCCCAGGCTGATGTCTCGATCGTTTTTTCCCCCCTCTCTGCCCACCCACGGCCACCCTCACCCTCCTCCCCACCCACGGCCACCCTCACCCTCCTCCCCACCCACTGGCACCCTCACGTGCCTCCCCTTTCAAGAGTAATTAATATTATTTGTTAATTAAAAATATTTACTTAAAAAACTTTTTGGTGGGCGTGACTATTAGGGATTGGTGGTGTAGCCTAAGTGTCCCGCTTTCTATAATTCAAATGTTGGGAGGTATGCATGTGTGACAACACACACACGGGCCTGGCAGGCCTTGGGAGAAGCAGTGAATGAGACCAGGTTTAGCTGGAGTAGGTGAGATTTGAATTCACGAGCACCAGCGAAGGGCACATTTACATTTAGGGGAACAGAGGCCGGGGGTCCGCCATCTTGGTAGGTGGTTGTGCACCCGATCGATCACAGCGCACCCGATCCACCGCGTCAGCCCAAGATTTTGCAGCATGCTCTATACATTCCGAAATCGGTCGATCAGGCATGCTTGTTGCAGCACCAATTTTTATGTGATTCGATAAAATGATTGAACTAGATGGTCGATTGGGCTGCAATATTAATAGCTGTATGGCCACCTTTACAGTTTTCCCATTCTGTATTGCGCAGGAGAGGGTCACCTCCGTTGTACAGGCTATACTCCTGGTTTTGTTACAGAGGTTTTTCTTATTTCCTGTGATGTGTTCAGTTCAGATGTAAGTGGTGATTTCTTCAAGAGGATACAACTGCTAAAGCACTCTCTAGGTCCAAAAAGTACATAATTTGCAGGATTAAACTGTGCTAGGAAATTCAGTGGATAGCAACTCCTTGCAACACCAGAGTCCCCGATACACATCTTGTCCAGGATACTGTCTGAGCAGAGTTTGCAGCTGGGTTTCCTTCAGCCACTTCTGTTTCCTCCATCATCCCCAGGAAATAATGGTAAGTTCATTGGTTCCCCTCATAACTGAACTTAAACTATGGCAGAAGACAGGAGCAGTAGACTATGGCCAGGGTTGAAGTTAGATTGTGAGCTCCTCTGGTGACAGTCAGTGACATGATTACGTACTGTGTAAAGTGATGCAATGTAAGTGCTGTAAAAATACTTATTAATCATAGTAATGGTGAAATCATGTGATGGTCAAAGTTCATTATTATCTGGCACACCTATTGTCTAGATAAAGAAACTATGCCTGCTGCTACCCTGCTCCCTGTCACAATCCATTACTGGCCTGTCTACTGATCTCCCACTGTTTGCTGGCCTGTCTACTGATCTCTGACTGATTGCTGGCCTGTCTACTGATCTCCCACTGATTGCTGGTCTGTCTACTGATCTCTGACTGATTGCTGGCCTGTCTACTGATCTCCCACTGATTGCTGGCCTGTCTACTGATCTCCCACTGATTGCTGGTCTGTCTACTGACCTCCCACTAATTGCTGGCCTGTCTACTGATCTCCCACTGACTGCTGGCAGGTCTACTGATCTCAGAATCAGAAATCTTTATTTCGCCAAGCATGACTGGGTCATGCCCGGAATTGTTTTTGGCACAATACATGTAGCTCAGAAAAAGAAGACATAGATAGAGACATAGATAGATAGCAATGAGCCGTAGAGGCATCAGTTAGCGTGAGTTAGCATTACATTACATCACATTACATACCGCTATACATTGCATTGCACTGTGCATTGCATTGCCCTATACCTTATATTGCATTGCCCTATACATCCCCACATATCACAGTCCCCAGTGTGACACCTAGGTGTCTGACAGTTAGTCTAGTGGGCTGGTTGGTGCGGTTGACTGATCCGCCATGGCACAGACCGCCCACAGCTCGTCGGGGCTTGCATTGTTGGTAGTATGTGGAGGGAATTTAAGAGGCTGACTGCCGAGGGGAAGAAAGAGTTCCTGTGTCTCGTGGTCTTTGTGGAGATGGCCCGAAGCCTCCTTCCCAATGGCAGCAGGCTGAAGTAGCGGTGGCCTGGGTGAGAGGGATCATTGGCAATCCTCAGAGCCCTGGATTTCAGTCTATTGTTGTGTAGCAGGGCAAGTGAGGGGAGGGGGCACCCAACGATCCTCTCCACTGACCTAATGACCCTCTGAAGTTTGTCCTCGTCGCTGGCGGTGGCACCAGCATACCAGACCAAGATGGAGGAGCAGAGGATTGACTCAAGGGTGGCGGAGTAGAAGCTGGTTAGGATTTCTTGGGTCATGCCGAACTTTCTCAGCTGGCGGAGGAAGAAAAGTCTCTGCTGGGTTTTCCGTTGGGTGGCAGTGATGTTGGGCTTCCAGCTGAGATCACTGGATATCATAGTACCCAGAAGCCGGGTGCATGGCACTCTGGCTACCTCAGTGCCGTCAATATAGATGGGGCGGGGGGGGAGCAGACTTCCTGAAGTCGATGATTAGCTCAACTGTTTTTGCAGTGTTAAGCACCAGCCTGTTCTCCTTGCTCCAGTTGCAGATTCTCTCCACCTGTTGGCGGTACTCCTGGACATTATCCTTGGTGACCAGGCCAATGATGGTGGTGTCGTCGGCGAACTTGATGACCTTTACAGAGTCTGCCTCAGATCTGCAGTTGTTCGTGTAGAGGGAGAACAGCAGTGATGACAGGACGCAGCCTTGGGGAGCACTTGTGTTCGTGATCGCTGCTTGAGTGTGGCTATTGCCCAGTCTGACGACTTGGGACCTGTTGGTGAGAAAGTCTGTGATCCACAGCTGTAGGCTTGGGTGTACTCCAAGTGCAGCAAGGTCCTGTTGGAGAATGCGTGGGCAGATGGTGTTAAAGGCCAAACTGAAGTCCAGGAGGAGTATTCTAACATACGTGTCCGGCCTGTCAAGATGGTCGTTGGTGAGCTCCAAGCAGACATTGATCGCATCATTGGTGGACCTTTTTTCCCTGTAGGCAAACTGGTAGGGGTCTAGGAGGGGTGAAGTGGAGAGCTTGAGGTGGGCTAGGACTGCACGCTCCATGGTTTTCATGATGACGGACGTCAGGGCCACGGGCCTAAAGTTGTTGAGCTCCGAGACCCCTTGTATGATGGTAGACCTCTTAAAGCATGTGGGGACCTTGCCATCCTCCAGGGACTTGGTGAAGATGGCGAAGAGGGTGGGAGCTAGCAGCCGACAGCAGATTTTCAGGCAGGTAGGGGACACTCCGTCGGGTTCCGGGGCTTTCCTGGCATTCAGTGTTGATAAGAGGTGCAGGACCTCGGCTTCGCTCACCACCGAAGCCACTGATTGCTGGCTTGTCTACTAATCCCCCACTGATTGCTGGCTTGTCTACTGATCCCCCACTGATTGCTGGCCTGTCTACTGAACTCCCACTGATTGCTGGCCTGTCTACAAATCTCCCACTGATTGCTGGCCTGTCTACTGATCTCCCACTGATTGCTGGCCTGTCTACTGATCTCCCACTGACTGCTGGCCTGTCTACTGATCTCCCACTGATTGCTGGCCTGTCTACTGATCTCCCACTGATTGCTGGCCTGTCTACTGATCTCCCACTGATTTCTGGCCTGTCTACTGATCGTCCACTGTTTTCTGGCCTGTCTACTGATCCCCCACTGATTGCTGGCCTGTCTACTGATCTCTCACTGACTGCTGGCCTGTCTACTGATCTCCCACTGACTGCTGGCCTGTCTACTGATCTCCCACTGATTGCTGGCTTGTCTACTGATCTCCCACTGATTGCTGGCTTGTCTACTGATCTCCCACTGACTGCTGGCCTGTCTACTGATCTCCCACTGATTGCTGGCTGGTCTACTGATCTCCCACTGATTGCTGGCTTGTCTACTGATCTCCCACTGATTGCTGGCCTGTCTACTGATCTCCCACTGATTGCTGGCCTGTCTACTGATCTCCCACTGATTGCAGGCCTGTCTACTGATCTCCCACTGATTGCTGGCCTGTATACTGGTCTCCCACTGATTGCTGCAGGTCTACTGATCTCTGACTGACTACTGGCCTGTCTACTGATCTCCCACTGATTGCTGGCCTGTCTACTGATCTCCCACTGATTGCTGGCCTGTCTTCTGATCTCCCACTGATCGCTGGCCTGTCTACTGATCTCCCACTGATTGCTGGCCTGTATACTGGTCTCCCACTGATTGCTGCAGGTCTACTGATCTCTGACTGACTACTGGCCTGTCTACTGATCTCCCACTGATTGCTGGCCTGTCTACTGATCTCTGACTGATTGCTGGCCAGTCTACTGAGCTCCCACTGATTGCTGGCCTGTCTACTGATCTCCCACTGATTGCTGGCCTGTCTATTGAGCTCCCACTAATTGCTGGTGGTTTTACTGATCTACCACCACTGCCTGTCTACTGATCTCCCACTGACTACTGGCCTGTCTACTGATCTCCCACTGATTGCCACGCTGTTCATCGGTCATTGGGGCAGGGATAACACGCGTGGTGCCCACTGTCATTTATCAGATGGATATGGTGCTGGATCATTTCAGAGGATACTGTCGTGGGGGTAATGAAAGATAAGTATTTATGGTTAATTAAAGGAATTCTATGAAAGTTGTACTATTTTCTGGCACCAGCATGAATCAATATGGCAAAAACAGTATGAATGGTTGCAGCATATGTTTTTACTGTGCAGTGCATTTTTTTTTTTAATCTACCTTCCTGACGCCGTCCCCTTAAGAAACTGACGGCGACGGAGCACGGGCGAGTTCATTATTTGAGGTGATTCCTCTTTTTTAGTGAGGCAGTGAAATCACCAGAGTGCGTTATACAGCGCATGTCCCTCCGAACTAATAAGTTGCTATGAGGAGCTCTCGCTCTTAATCCTTGTTGTGAAAGGAACTTCTATGTGCCGCTGGCCCGCTGCTTAATTCTGCTCCGTTCGGAGCAATAACGCGCCCACCTCCAGCTCATTAGTTTGCCGTTGCTTAACCAATGAAGCAGCGGCACACAGAAGTTCCTTTCACAACAAGGATTAAGAGCGAGAGCTCCTCATAGCAACTTATTAGTTCGGAGGGACACCCGCTGTAAAACGCGCTCTGGTGATTTCACTGCCTCACTAAAAAAGAGGAATCACCTCAAATAATTAACTCGCCCATGATCCCTCGCCGTCAGTTTCTTAAGGGGACGGCGTCAGGAAGGTAGATTAAAAAAAAACAGCACTGCACAGTAAAAACATATGCTGAAACCATTCATACTGTTTTTGCCATATTGATTCATGCTGGTGCCAGAAAATAGTACAACTTTCATAGAATTCCTTTAAGAACTTTAAAGGACTTTTTTTGATTGCATTTTTATTTTGAACTCTTTGTGAAAATGAGTAAAGGATATGTCTGTACCCCTATACTCATTTCACCTAGGAAGGGTACAGGTATCTGAGCGTCCCCTTCTTAAAGCACTTCAGAGAAGTCACACAGGTGAGCGTCTTTATTCATTTGCAGAGTGTGGGAAATGCTTCGGTCAAAAAACTAATCTCATTAGACATCAGAGAATTCACTCAGATGAGGGTCCTAATTCATGTGCAGAGCGTGGGAAATGTTTAAGTCAGAAAGCTAATCTCATTAGACATCAGATAAGTCACAAAGAAGAGCGTCCTTATTTGTGTTCTAAATGTGGGAAATATTTCAGTTGGAGAGATGATCTTAATAGACATCAGAGAAGTCATACAGATGATTGTTCTTATTCATGTGCAGAGAGTGTGAAATGTTTCAGTCAAAAAGCTAATATCAAAACATATCAGAGAAGTCACACGAAAGGGTAACCTTATTTGTGTCCTGAATGTGGGGAATGTTTTAAGTCAAAGAGATGATCTCCATAGGCATCAGAGAAGTCACACAGATGAGCATCCTCATTCATCTTCAGAGTGTGGGTAATTGTTCAGTTGAAAAGCAAATACCAATACATATCAGAGAAGTCACACAGAAGAGCATCCTTAGTTGTGTGCAGAGTTTAGGAAATATTTCAGGCAGAAAGCTGACCTTCTTGCACATCAAGTCACATAGGTAAAGATCCTTTTTGTGTGTCCTAAGTATGGGAAATGTTTCAGTTGCAGAGTTGATCTTTGTAGACATCAGAGAAGTCACACTGAAATGTTTCAGTTAGAAGGCTAATCTTATTAGACATCAGAGAAGTCACACAGAAGAGGGTCATGTGCAGAGTGAGGGAAATGATTAAAGTGGACCTGAACTCAGAACATCCTCTCTGCTCTACAAAATCCACAACAGCATAATAACCGTTAAACAAAAAAACAATTCTTTGTAACAACCGATACAAATCCTAAAATAAAATCTGCACTATTTCTACTTCCTGATTCATGGAAGCAGACATATTGTGAACATCCTGTGCTTTCCAATGAGCGTATCTGCCATCTCTGCCGTGACAGTCATGTGACACGGGAAGAGATCAAATTACAACTTGTGATTAGACATAAATGAGGGGAAACTAAAAAGGCTTAACTCTCTAAATACATACAGGGTGCATTTCTCTAGGATTCCTTCTGTCCTGTGCAAGAGTTCAGGTCCACTTTAAGTCAGAAAGCTAATTTTGTTACACATCAGATAAGTCACAGGGAAGAACCTCCTTACTTGTGTTCTGCATGTGGGAAATATTTCAGTTCGAGAGATGATCTTCATAGACATCAGATGTCACACAGATGATTGTTCTTATTCATGTGCAGAGAGTGGGAAAAGTTTCAGTCGAGAAGCTAATCTCAAAACATCTCAGAGAAGTCACACGAAAGGGTAACCTTATTTGTGTCCTGAATGTGGGGAATGTTTTAAATGAAGAGATGATCTCCATAGGCATCAGAGAAGTCACACAGATGAGCATCCTCATTCATCTTCAGAGTGTGGGAAATGTTTCAGTCAAAAGCAAATATCAATACATATCAGAGAAGGCACACAGAATAGCATCCTTATTTGTGTCCAGAGTTCAGGAAATATTTCAAGGCAGAAAGCTGACCTTCTTGCACATCAAGTCACATAGGTAAAGATCTTTTTTTGTGTTCTGTTTGGTTAAGTTGCAGAGTTGATCTTTGTAGAAAAGTCACACTGAAATGTTTCAGTTAGAAAGCCAATCTCATTAGACATCAGAGTCACACAGAAGAGCATCCTACTTGTGTCCAGAGTGTGGGAAATGTTTCTGATAGAAATCTATTCTTCTTACACATCAGATAATTCACACAGTATATCGTCCTTACTTATGTCCAGAGTGTGGGAAATGTTTCTGTTAGAAATCTATTCTTACACATCACAGAATTCCCACAGGAGAGCATCCTTATTTATGCCCAGAGTGTGGGAAATGTTTCTGTTAGAGTGCCCGTGTTCTTGTTCTGAATGTGTGAAATGTTTCCTTTAGAAATCTGATTTTTTTAAAGGACTTAAGAGGCCAAATACAAAAAAAGTGAAGTACCTGCATCATGTTTAAATGCACGGACGACGTCATCCACGCCCTCCGTGCAGTTCCGCGGGTCCCCCTGTCAAAAACCTGAGCGGTTTTTGCCTTTTTCATGATTGCTAACTCAGTAAAGGACCAGCCCTTAAAGCGTTGCAATCATATAAATCCGGTATAGTGGGGTCTGAACCCTCTATAACAGTAATTATAGATTGACGGTATACCTTGAAATAAATCAGAGCACTCAGTATATGATTTTATATAAAAAATTGTATTTGCTTATCATACAGCATATATACAAAATATGAACAGTTCCAAGTAGTGTTTCCTTCTAACAGTATTCCATCTCATCAAGGCTTTAGAGCCAAACGATCATCAATCTTCTAAGTACATTCAAAAAAGAATATAACAGTTGTGTTATGTAGAATAAGATCAAAAGGAGTCTCATCTGTATCAATAGCTGTGTATCTAGTAGCTGTGTAAAACTTGTAGTAATCTTCTTAAAGAAACAACATAAAAAATAGCTTCTCAAAAACTTCTTGCTAACATCTTAATAAAACTTAATGCCGAAAAATTAATAAAGTAAATCACCAGAATATTAAGCATATTACCCCTTCTCTTTCATCTCTTCAGCATCTAGAACCACTTGTGGGAAGGTAGCTTCTGCCTCATGTGTCTTCTCGGGAGATTGTTGGGCTTCTGCAAACTATGAGCTTTCAGCTTCTACTTTTATAGGGGTTGGAGGCAATATGGCTGCCTAATCTGGACTTTCCCTGAATCCCTGGCTCTGATTGGCTAAAGCTTTCGTGCGTCAATGCTTTATCATGTTTTGATTACCTAAGTCACAATATTATTGTTTATAAATTCTTAATTACCTTATCTTGTGGGAATTTACGTAGGTTTGCAATGTTTACACATTCTAATCAGGTCATTTCTAAAGCGGTTAATTAAAAATGGACGTCAACAGCCATCTTATCTGCTGGCTGCCCCAGACATTGAGACTACACAATGTCATTCATGACGCATTTCTGATAAAGTGTTCGCTGCTAATTAGGTTGGAATGTCTTGGTACTTCCCCAGACATGAGATTGGTCAGGTTGACACTGTAACCAGACCTGTGAGAGTCTTCAGCAATTTAAGGCTTATTGAAACATACAAGGCTTCTAATATACTTATTTAAATATAAAGCTTGTTATATAATTCTTCTTAAAACAATAATCACAAAAGAAATAATTGCACATTAAATCTTGATAATATAAAATCCTTTACCATATATTTTTGTCTTTCTGATGAAGAAATAAATGTAATATTTTTCCACCGGCAGGGGTCATCATTGAATCATCTTTAACTAATTGGGAAAACCCCTTGTTTTATTATTTTATCTTTTCCTATTTTGACTTTCTCTGTCTGGGAAACGTATCTTTTCTTGCTGGCTGTAATGGCCTTCAAGCCAAGGAACATGTCAACAATTCTTCCAGAACCAAAACAATCCTACGAGAATGTTTTACTGTCTCATCTTTCATGGGTAGAATACAGCTTTTAAATGTTTTTCAGAGTAATAGATTCTATTATATAGGGTTTAACAATAACTATTCCTTTCTTTAAAGGGTCTGTATTGATCATTAATATTTAGATTAATAATATCTGTGTGTAATAATTATGTGCATTTATAATTACTGCAGTAATGTAAGTTTAACTTGCTTTTCTGTCTTCACACAGAAGCCTCTTTAAATGTCAAAACCACGCACTAGCATAAACAAGAATGCTCTGACTTTTTGTAACTAGAATAATCTTATAGGCCTCACAGCCTGGAATATGCTATGTCACAGAGCAATATAAAGTACTCTAACTTTTCACTTTACAATGAAATTTTGCATAGAACATTAAAACTTAACACATATCCATATGACATCTTTTCCTGCATAAATAAAACCGCTAGAATTCTGACATCCCCCCTTGCAGGAAAATGATGGCAGATGATTAGCGATCTCCGTAGTTGTTACATTTCTCCGGAAAAAAAATAAATTCTATAATCAAAATTAAAAGTAATGCAATCTTTCATTCTTGCAAAACCTTGCTCATTAAGTAGCGTTGTCAGCTGTGTTGCCTGCCTGACAATCTACCCAATAAACATATTTTGCTGGTCTAAATATGGCTGTAGTCTTTATATATGACATATGTATGGATTCACCCTTGAATCTGTAGTTTCTATCACTGTGGTAGCTTGTGTAGATATGTAGGAAAATTCTAGGCAATATTTGTCACCCATTTTAAGACATATGGCTTGCCAACATTTCCTTCAGCTAAATGATCTACCAACAGAGCCCACACTACAACTTATCAGGTATATACTAACTCACAACTTCCTATTTATTGTACAGCGCTGCGTAATATGTTCGCGCTATATAAATCTAATAAATAATAATAATAACTATTTTTCATTTGGGAATGATATGTATCTACAGACAATGGGCAGTGCTATGGGAAGTAGGATGTCACCCCAGTATGCAAATTTGTTTATGGCCAGATTGGAGGAAAACTTCCTTTCAACTTGTGAAATTAAACCATGGGCTTACTTCAGATTTATAGACGATATCCTATTAATCTGGACAGCATCACAGGAAGAATTAATCAGATTCCACAAAAACTTCTCAGAGTACCACAAGAACATCAAGTTAACGCTCAGCTTTTCAAACTCCCATGTCAGTTTCCTGGATACCACAATTTATATACAAGATAGAATGTTACAAACATCCATATACCGTAAACCAACTGACCGGCATATTTACCTAAAATGGAAGAGTTTCCACCCGGAACACACCAAAAAATCTACTGTTTACAGCCAGGCTCTAAGGTATAACCGAATATGTTCTAATTCAGAGGACAGAGACAGACAACTTATGTCACTACGTAAAATATTCATAGATCGGGGATATCATCCACAAATCGTTGATGATCAAATACACAGAGCAACTTTAAAATCAAGAGAGGAACTGTTGAAGTACAGATTTTAAACTAGGATCTGGGGGGAGGCGGGAGGATAAAGTCTCAACATATAGACAAGATAAGGTAAAAAGACAGTGGGAGCCTAACATTATGGGGGGTGGAGAGGGGGGTGGGGACAGTGTAAAGATTAAGGAGGTTGGTAAAACTTCAAGTAGCCCATTTCAGGTAAACAAAATTGGTAAATGTGGTGGTAAAAATATAAAGTGCATGATAACCAATGCTCGGAGCCTTGCAAATAAAATAGATGAACTAGAGTTCATTCTGAATGACAAAGGCTATGACATTGTGGGAATAACCGAGACATGGATGGATGAAAGTCATGACTGGATAGCCAATTTAAAAGGATACAATGTGTTCAGGAGGGATAGAACAGGGAAAAAAGGTGGAGGGGTTTGTCTCTTTGTTAAGAATTCTTTTACAGCTGTCCTCAACGATGAGATGGAGGAAGATTGCGAAGATGTGGAGTCCGTTTGGGTAAATATTCATGGTGGAAATAAAAGTTGCCAATTGCTTATTGGGGTATGCTACAGACCACCCCATATTAATGAAGCTGCAGAACTGCAATTACTACAGCAAATTGAAAAAGCGGCAAGTAAAAATGAGGTCATAGTTATGGGCGACTTCAACTTTCCAGACATTGACTGGGGTATTGAGGCTACCCATTCTGGTAAAAGCAGCAGATTTCTGGCAGCACTACAGGACAATTACTTGACTCAAATGGTAACGGAACCAACTAGGGGGAATGCGTTACTGGATCTGATCATTTCGAATAGACCAGATAATGTATCAAATGTGCAGGTTCAAGAACATTTGGGAAATAGTGATCACAACATGATAACGTTTGATCTGGTGACTGATAGGCCACGGGGCAGCGGGACCACTAAAACTATGAATTTTAGAAAAGCAAAGTTCAATCAAATTAGGCAGGCACTAAGTTTGGTGAACTGGGATAATGTACTACAAGGGGAGGACACTGAAGGGAAATGGCAAGCTTTTAAACGTATTCTCAATCAATATTGTAGTATGTATATCCCATATGGAAACAAAATGTCTAGGAATAAAAAAAGGCCTCTATGGATGAATAGAAAGGTTATAGATAAAATGAAGAGGAAAAAGAATGCCTATAAGGTCCTAAAACAGGAGGGGTCCGAGGCTGCACTCAGCAATTACAAGGAGTGCAATAAAAATTGTAAAAAAGAAATTAGGCTAGCAAAGATCGAAGCTGAAAATCAAATCGCTAGGGATATCAAATCTAACCCAAAAAAGTTTTACAAGTACATCAACTCTAAAAAAAGAAAGGTTGACTGTATAGGACTCCTAAAGGATGAAGGTGGAAACTTAATGGTGGATGACCAAGGTAAGGCAGAGTTATTAAATGCTTTCTTTGCTTCTGTCTTTACAAAGGAAACAGCACTGTTGCAAATTACAGAGGCGGATGAGTCTCAATCTTCTAACTGTAATATTAAATACTTAACGCAGGAAGAAGTAAAGGCAAGACTAAATAAATTAAAAATAGACAAGGCACCTGGCCCGGATGGCATGCATCCTCGGGTCCTAAGGGAATTAAGTTCAGTTATAGATAAACCCCTTTATCTTATCTTTTGTGACTCTCTTGCAACTGGCAGAGTCCCAGTGGATTGGCGTACAGCCCACGTTTTCCCATTATTTAAGAAGGGCAAAAAATCAGATCCAGGAAATTATAGACCTGTAAGCTTAACATCAGTTGTATGCAAACTATTTGAGGGGTTACTAAGAGATACTATACATGACTTCATAGTAGAAAATAATCTTATTTCTCAGCATCAACATGGGTTTACTAAAGACAGGTCCTGTTTGACTAACATGCTCAGCTTTTATGAGGTAGTGAATGCTAATATGGATATTGGGAATGCTGTAGATGTGATATACTTAGACTTTGCTAAGGCATTCGACACTGTTCCCCACAAAAGTCTGGTGCAAAAGATGAGGATGCAAGGACTGGGGAAGAGTCTGTGTGCTTGGATAGGGAACTGGCTAATGGACAGAAAACAAAGAGTTGTGGTCAATGGATCATACTCAAAATGGGAGACTGTTAGCAGTGGGGTCCCACAGGGGTCTGTACTGGGTCCAGTGCTCTTCAATTTATTTATTAATGACCTAGTGGATACAGTAGTGAGCAATGTTGCTATTTTTGCAGATGATACAAAATTGTGCAGAATCATCAACTCTAAGGAAGATAGTGTTATATTGCAACAGGATCTGGATAGGATGGCTATATGGGCACATACATGGCAGATGAAATTCAATGTTGACAAATGTAAAGTCATGCATTTTGGTCGTACCAATGGTCTAACACCATACAAAATAAATGGGATACAGTTGGGGACATCAAACTTGGAGAAGGACTTAGGAGTACTCATCGACAACAAGTTAAATAATCGTACTCAATGCCAAGCCGCTGCAGCTAAAGCTAACAAAATTTTGGGATGCATTAAAAGGGAAATAAAAACTCGAGATGCTAGCATAATATTGCCCCTGTTTAACTCTCTAGTAAGGCCACATCTGGAATATGGAATTCAGTTCTGGGCACCACATTACAAAAAAGATATTGCAGTTTTAGAGCAGGTGCAGAGACGAGCAACAAAATTGATACGTGGGATGGAAGGTCTCACTTACCAAGAAAGGTTAGATAAACTGGGTTTATTTAGTCTAGAGAAAAGACGCCTTAGAGGAGATCTAATTAACATGTATAAATACATCAGAGGGCAATATAATAGCTTGGCGGATGAGCTTTTTGTCCCTAGGCCTTCTCAAAGGACTAGAGGACATGATCTGCGCATGGAGGAAAAACGTTTTAGCCATTTATTTAGGAAAGGGTTCTTTACAGTAAGAGTGATTAAGATGTGGAATGCATTGCCACAGGAAGTCGTTATGGCAAACTCTATACCTGCATTTAAAGGGGGCTTAGATGCTTTCCTTGCGTTGAATGACATCCATGGCTACAATTACTAGGTAATGCCAATGATGTTGATCCAGGGATTTTATCTGATTGCCATCTGGAGTCGGGAAGGAATTTTTACCTTGTAAGGGTTTTTTCGCCTTCCTCTGGATCAACAGGGATATGTGAGGGAGCAGGGTGGAGTTGTACTTTGTACTGGTTGAACTCGATGGACGTATGTCTTTTTTCAACCAAAGTAACTATGTAACTATGTAACTATGTAACCCCAAAGACTGAAAACAACAGAATCCCAATTGTGGTAACCTACAACCCAAAATTAAAGACACTGAGGAAGATATCAAAAGCCCTACAACCGATACTCCATAAAGACAAACGCCTGAAGGATGTTTTTCCTGATTTACCACTGCTTGCTTTCAGACAACCTCCCAATTTGAGACAAATGATTATCAGAAGTGCATTATCTACACCAGATACTCCAGGCACATTACCCTGCAATAACACAAGGTGTGAGACCTGCCCTTATATCTTGAGCACAAGCCAAATACAAATACCAAACTCACAGAAATATCATCAAATACAAGACCAATTTTCCTGCGAGTAATGCAATGTTGTATACATGATACACTGCATGAAATGCCCCTCAAGAGGAATCTATATAGGAGAAACAGGACAAAAACTGCGCACAAGAATGAACCATCACCGCTTTAAAATTAACCTCTTCAGGACCATGGGCTTTACCCCCCCTAAAGACCAGGCTATTTAAAAAAAAAATACCACTGCAGCTTTAAGGCCAAGCTGCAGGAACGCACAACACAGCACACCAGTGATTCCTCCCCCCTTTTCTCCCCACCAACAGAGCTCTCTGTTGGTGGGGTCTGATCGCCCCCCTCCCCCTCAGTGTTTGTTTGTTTTGTGTAAATGTTGTCTTTTTTTTAATAAAACTGCCTATTTTTTTCTTTTTGCTTTAACCTCCTTCCCTCCCACCCCACAGCCAGCCAATAATGGTGATCAGCTGTCATAGGCTTCTGCCTATGAGAGCCGATCGCTCTCTAGTGTCCCATGGGGACAGCCTCGTCACATGGCTGTCCCCAGTACAGCACTGTTGCCGATCGCAGCGCTGTACAATGTAATTAGACGGCGATTCCGCCGCCTAACAGTCTCCCGAGCGGCAACCACCGCTTGGAGACTGAAGGCAGAGCTCCGCTCCGCCCACTAATAGAAGATGCGCGCACAGCGTGCGCGTGATCTCCTGTACTGTGAGCCCCAAGAACTTTACGCCAATCGGCGTTAGCTGGTCCTGGGGCTGCCGCCGCGGCCACGCCCGTTGGCGTGACGCGGTCGGCAAGAGGTTAATGAGGGTAAAATGGACACACCAGTGGGCCAACACTTCTGTGAACCAGGACACAGCATGCAAGATCTAAAAGTACTTGTTCTTAAGGGTAACTTCAAAAATGATCAATCAAGAAAAGTTTCTGAGTACAAATTTATGAAAATGTTCAAGACATTAACAGAAGGTTTAAATTGTGGTACAGGATTCATGACACCTTATGTAACATGATTGATTTGGCTTCATGATCTTCAGAAACCTGCTGGATTTCATGTATGGTTGCACTAACTCACTGGCTCCAGCCTGCTGATCACCTGACACCTAACGGATAAACAGTAACCAACACAACTGTCATCTTCGTGTTTACCATTTATCTGCATCAGTGTTTTACTTCAGCTTACATCTGGAAATATGCCTGAAGAAGGGGACTAGATCTCAGAAAGCTTGCATCATTTAACTCTATTAGTTAGCCATTAAAAGGTATTATTTCTTACAAAACGTTGTTTTTTTTCTACCTATATAAGACATATGGTAAAACTTAAAGTTCAAAATGTATAAACAGGAATCATACCGTTCATGTGGTCCCTAGGTTATTTTGAACACAATACAGTCAACATTTTATTGTTAGCTTACAACAGGTTAATTAGTTAGTTGGTTAGTATTATGTATTAATACAGTTCATTACACTTTTCTTATACCACAAAGTTTCTTTTCACAAATGGTATGTAGCAGAACAAAGTATGTGTAGTTTGCCAGCAGAATTCCCTAAAATAATGTCATCTTTCTATTTAAATATAGATATCATATCAAAAATGTAGGCATGGAAAAGTTCTTTAGCAATTCAAATTGCAAGCTAACTAGTTGCAGTAGCTGTTTTCAAATATATTCTCAATAAAACATATATATTAACATCTCATTGTTGAAGTTGCTTTTCCACTTCATGTTTCCAATATTTAGGAGTAATTCTCTCTCTTGAATTGATCAGGATCTTTACTGTTGAATTAAAAGTCTCTTGAAACTTATGTTGTAGACTGTCAGCATTCTTGTATGTAAATCTTTGCATGTTTACTTTCGCAAAAAAAGTCAAATGTGATAATTTATCTTGTAGAGTAAGTTTGACATATGGTTGTTTTCTTGTTGCACAGTCTCTTCTTATGGCAATATTTAATGCAGTTACACGCTTGATCCTGGATATGTCATGTGTAGATCTTCTCTCTGATTGAAGTAGTTCTCCGCAGCAATCAATCATTAGTATTGGAATTAGTAGTCATTCAGAATTTTCTTTTCTGGAAACTTCTGTAACAGGTATCATATGTTTCATATAACTTTCAGTCAAGTGTCTGTAATTCTTGTATACAACATGCAGTTCTCATGATAACATGATAGGATCCCCCCTTGTGCCGCTTTATAGCAATCTAGTACCAGTCCAATGTTTTACTAGCAGTTAAGTCTGCCACTTTAACGCATTATTGACAGTTCAGGTTGTTTAGAACATTTAATCTGTAATATTATCAAATAGTCCCGCAAATAACTCTATATTTTCTGAGTTGACTATAGCTAGTCATCTTACATTTATAAGAACAGTGTATACGACAGTCTTTGCATATCATGGCACTTGAAGGCGTTTCACTCTCTTAGTTTCTTCAGTACTTTTCTTGTATATATACGGCTTGGGTATTTAATTGATATTTGAGTTATTCTTTCTCCTTAAGTCCTGTAGCGGGTGTTCCTCTAATTATGGTGCATCTTCCTTTTCCACCATCAGGCAATAACTTGTATGCTAGAACCAGTCATAGGGCAATTTTATTTGTCCCAGGATGCTTTCTTGAAACTTGAAAAGGATGAGTAACAACGGTCATCTCCAAATTGTATTATTAAACGGAACGTTGTATTATTTTCATTATCAGTCGGGTTGCAATTTAGTACAGTTTCATTCACTATGCAGAACTGTGTGCAGATTTACGATAGTCCCTTGCTGAATATATCTTTTCATCATTTAGGATATTTTCATCTCTTGGAATTCAAACAAATGTTAAACTGTCCTTTATTCTGGTGAATTGGATTTTCTCTTTTAATTGTCCATGTATTGCATATTTGAACGTTTCTGAAGAATATTTTTCTTTAACTTCATATGAACAGCGCAGTGGCGTAGGGGTTAGTGCTCTCGCCTTGTAGTGCTGGGTCTGAGAGGAGATTTTATGTGCTCTCGGTGTCTGTGTGGGTTTCCTCCGGACACTCTGGTTTCCAATTCTTCAGATAGTACTGGAATGGTTAGGTTGGGCATCATCTTTAAGGATAAAGGCTGTATGAGCAAATCCAGCAGTCACTCTTGTTCAGGCACTGGGCATACTGTTGATGCATCAAGTTCAATTTATTTTTGAAGTCTTCCTTGTAAGTTGCAAACTTCAGCTTTTGTAGTCATTAAATGTATCAGGTACAGCAAACCCCTTTTGTATGGGTATTTTTGCAGATAATTGATATTGTTCTCAGCACCTATGAGAAAAAATAAAAAGGAAGAGGAGAGAAGGGGAAAACACAAAAAAGTAATATGCAACATTCTGGTGAATTTTCAGCATAAAAAAACTAACTCACTACTACCTTCCCACTTGTGGTTCAAAAAGAAAAATATATTATTGTGATGCTATATGGTGCTGGGTGCATTCTTACTAGTTTGCTCTAGTGTTCAAACTTATAACATCAGGTTCCTTCTCTTCTTGCTTATCTTTTCTTAAGTTCATCTTAGTTTGTCTTTTAAAAATCAAAGTAGTATTATCAATTTTCTGTAAATGTTGAGATATGTCTTCTCTTTGAAAAGTGTTCATTTTCTTCTTCTGAAAGAAAAAAAACTTTCTTTTAAGCTGTGTATTAAAATCGTTCAATAGCATATCATACATGTCCTCATTTGTGGCTTCATGTATGTTGTGGCTTTTTTCTAGCTTGACATCCGTAAGTAAATCCTTGTCCATTTACAAAAACATTTTCTCTTGTCATCGGTTGTTCATCACTTTAGTAAACTGTTGTCCTCAGCGTCACACTTCTTGAATAGAGTATCATCTTGAAACTGTTCTTCTTGAACTTCATCAGTCGATTACCTAAGGCATGGATTTCCCTTCCAGTCTCTTGGTGTACATAACTTCATTTCTTCTTCATGTATTTAAAAAAGTCTTCATCAATCTAGGCTTCATTCTTCACATTAGGCCTTTAATCATCTTGTACATATAATGTAGTTTAGTGCAGTCTTCTGTAGTACCCGCTTGATTGCTGTATGTCATTATTGTGAACAGTTATCTCCTTGTTCCTCCTGTAGTATGGCTTTCTTCCTGTAACTTCTCATAAGTCTTTATTGCTTCTGCTTCTATATCTGTAGCATGTCAGTATATCGCTGCATAAGTAGAAAAATCTATATCTTCCACATCTTCTTCATATACGGAATCAAAAATAGAATATCTATCAGTCTTTTTCAAAAACTTCTACATTGGCTGTCTTCTTCTAAAACTGGATAATCTTGACATCTTAGTCTTGATCTTGAAATCTTGATATGATGTAACAGTCTCTATTGTAGTTTCAAATGTCTATCAAAACCTTCTTTCACTCAACTTCTGGTATTTTCTATGTCAAAAATCTTGTCCTCTTATAGTTCATCAGATTTATCTGTAAAAACTGAATATCTCCATTTTCATCTTCTAATGCTCTCTCTTCACCCACCTGATAATCTCATTTATCTTTTAACCTGGTGTCTTCTTCTGTCTGGTCTTCTTTTCTTGTATTCCTTCAGGCCCACTTTTCTCTTAGTGCTGTCTTGATCTTCTCTCAGCTGGTGCGTCAACCAGTGGTTGGAGTTGTTAAAGAAGTAAAAGTACTTTTTAGTCCTCACACTTCTCTGGTTACTCCAGTTCCAATTGTTTTTTCTTCAGCTATTTTCAGATCAGAGCTTCTTATAACATAGCCTCATTCAATGGCTTGTCTTCATGTTGATATCTTTGCATAGTCTTCTAGCATGTAGCTTTCATCGCTTTATCTTAGCGGGTTTCTTCTGGGTGCCTGCAAGGAATGCTTGTTTGGAGTCTTCTTTGGTTCAGACAAAGGAGATTATCTTGTGAGACTTCCAAGCTTCAATAGCAACATTTTCAATTCTTCTTTAGTGAAACCTTCTTAGTATAATGTAGTCACAAAAATAGAGTCTCTCTTGATGCTTCTTAATAGGATCTAGCCACAAAAATGAGTAGAGATTTCCCCCCTTGAGGCTAGGACTATAAAAATGAAAAACCTTCTTGTTTAACGGTCACTTCTGTATATTCATGCGTTACATCTCAACATGGCAACTGCTATATATGAGTCTTCATCACTCTTTCAGCTTCTCATGATAATAAAAAAAATAATAAAAAAAAATAATAAAAAAAAACACTTCAATCTTCACTACTTGAATCTTCACTAGTGCGTTCTTCTTTTACTTCTTGGCATAATAGCTTATTAATGTCTGTAAAAAAAGACTGTAGTAGGCTTTTTTTCTTTCTTTCTTATTTTCAACAAAAAAACTGAGATCAGCAGTCATATATATAAAAAAAAAATGTCATTCATAATCTCAAGAGAAAAAAAAAATCAAGTGTCATATCTCTTTAAGTCTATTCTTAATGCATGTTGTGTTGCTGTCAGTTGGAGGATTGTCTTGTCTTCTCCTGTGTCGGCATCTGGTAGTGCTAACCACACACTAAAGATTCTTGTTCTCATAAAAAAAAATTACAAAAATAAAAGCAAACATTTCTTCTTACATCTCATTTATGTCTGCTGCAACTTGTCTTGTATCTGTAGTCTTCTACATTTAAAGAGCCATACATCTTTAAAACAGGATTTTTCTCTTTTTTTTTTTTTCAAAAAAGTTATTTAATGGAGCTTTTGCTTTCATCACAAAGTATGTTCAATTCTCTAGTATAAAAAAACAATGTTAATTCTCTTGATAGTAGAATTTCTTACGTATATATATAAAAAAATGTTCTTTGTTTGACAAAAACTGCTCTCTCATTTTTCTTTTCACTGAGCTTGTCTCAAAAAAGTTTTTCTGCACTTCTAAGGTAGCCGTTTTCATAACGTATAGCTATATACTCTGCTTCAGTATGCTGCTGCAATATAATCTGCTTCATTTTGCCAGAAAAATACATGTAGCGCTATTCCTTTTCTTAGGTTCAATAGGTCAAAGTATTTATTTTCTCTTCTAAGTCATTTCATAGACTATAAACTGAGTGTGCTCATTAGCAATTCTCTTCTATGAGATTTTAAAGCATAAGTATATCTTCCTTCTTTGCTTCAGATTTTTGGATGCTTCATATGCATATCCAACTCTATATTTGAGTATATAAGTACTTTTTTATTCTCTTATCGCGATAGAAAACTATGGTCTATATTTCCACCATAGAAAGTATACTTCAAGATAACAATCAAGATAACCATCAACTGTTGGGCGCCAACTGTCAAAAACCTGAGCGGTTTTTGCCTTTTTCATGATTGCTAACTCAGTAAAGGACTAGCCCTTAAAGCGCTGCTATCATATAAATCCGGCATAGTGGGGTCTGAACCCTCTATAACAGTAATTATAGATTGACGGTATACCTTGAAATGAATCAGAGCACTCAGTATATGATTTTATATAAAAAATTGTATTTGCTTATCATACAGCATATATACAAAATATGAACAGTTCCAAGTAGTGTTTCCTTCTAACAGTATTCCATCTCATCAAGGCTTTATAGCCAAACGATGATCAATCTATCTTCTTAGTACATTCAAAAAAGAATATAACGGTTGGGTTATGTAGAATAGGATCAAAAGTAGTCTCATCTGTATCAATAGCTGTGTATCTAGTAGCTGTGTAAAACTTGTAGTAATCTTCTTAAAGAAATAACATAAAAAATAGCTTCTCAAAAACTTCTTGCTAACATCTTAATAAAAAACTTAATGCTGAAAAATTAATAAAGTAAATCACCAGAATATTAAGCATATTACCCCTTCTCTGTCATCTCTTCAGCATCTTGTGGGAAGGTAGCTTCTGCCTCATGTGTCTTCTCAGGAGATTGTTGGGCTTCTGCAAACTATGAGCTTTCAGCTTCTACTTTTATAGGGGTTGGAGGCAATATGGCTGCCTAATCTGGACTTTCCCTGAATCCCAGGCTCTGATTGGCTAAAGCTTTCGTGCGTCATTGCTTTATCATGTTTTGATTACCTAAGTCACAATATTATTGTTTATAAATTCTAAATTACCTTATCTTGTGGGAATTACGTAGGTTTGCAATGTTTACACATTCTAATCAGGTCATTTCTGACGCGGTTAATTAAAAATGGACGTCAACAGCCATCTTATCTGCTGGCTGCCCCAGACATTGAGACTAAACAATGTCATTCATGACGCATTTCTGATAAAGTGTTCGCTGCTAATTAGGTTGGAATGTCTTGGTACTTCCCCAGACATGAGATTGGTCAGGTTGACACTGTAACCAGACCAGTGAGAGTCTTCAGCAATTTAGGGCTTATTGAAACATACAAGGCTTCTAATATACTTATTTAAATATAAAGCTTATTATATAATTCTTCTTAAAACAATTAATCACAAAAGAAATAATTGCACATTAAATCTTGATAATATAAAATCCTTTTCCATATATTTTTGTCTTTCTGATGAAGAAATAAATGTAATATTTTTCCACCGGCAGGGGTCATCATTGAATCATCTTTAACTAATTGGGAAAACCCCTTGTTTTATTATTTTATCTTTTCCTATTTTGACTTTCTCTGTCTGGGAAACGTATCTTTTCTTGCTGGCTGTAATGGCCTTCAAGCCAAGGAACATGTCAACAATTCTTCCAGAACCAAAACAATCCTACGAGAATGTTTTACTGTCTCATCTTTCATGGGTAGAATACAGCTTTTAAATGTTTTTCAGAGTAATAGATTCTATTATATAGGGTTTAACAATAACTATTCCTTTCTTTAAAGGGTCTGTATTGATCATTAATATTTAGATTAATAATATCTGTGTGTAATAATTATGTGCATTTATAATTACTGCAGTAATGTAAGTTTAACTTGCTTTTCTGTCTTCACACAGAAGCCTCTTTAAATGTCAAAACCACGCACTAGCATAAACAAGAATGCTCTGACTTTTTGTAACTAGAATAATCTTATAGGCCTCACAGCCTGGAATATGCTATGTCACAGAGCAATATAAAGTACTCTAACTTTTCACTTTACAATGAAATTTTGCATAGAACATTAAAACTTAACACATATCCATATGACATCTTTTCCTGCATAAATAAAACCGCTAGAATTCTGACACCCCTAGTGCAATCGCCTCCGTGCCGCTCCTGACCCCACAGCCTGGGTCGGGCTCTCCTGCCTCTTCTAATATGGCCGCTGGAGCTGGCCGCGGCTGCACAGTTCGCATAGACGCGAATGTGGCTGTGCAGCTCTAGGACCTCCCCCCGATCCACGCTACAGGCTGTCTCCTGTGCGTGGATCGGGGGGAGGCCCTAGAGCTGCGCAGCCGCACTCACGTCTATGCGAACTGTGCAGCCGTGGCCAACTCCGGCCATATTAGGAGAGCCCGGGCTGTGGGGTTGGGAGCGGCACGGGGGCGATTGCACTAAGGGGACCCGTTTGAACTGCACGGAGGGCGTGGATGGCGTCCTCCGTGCATTTAAACATGATGCAGGTACTTCACTTTTTGTTTTTGTTTTTGGCCTCGTAAGTCCTTTAAACATGAGAGCAGAGACATCACTTCTTTGAAGTATTCAAAATCAATTTTCTAAAAAACTACAAGATCTTTCTGAAAATGTTATTCATGCTTCCACTCCTCTCCTTAATATACTCTGCAAATTTGGTGATTCTAGCAAGTACGCAGGATTTTCTATTTACCACTAAATGTGGCGGCCATTGACAACTCTTTTAAAAACCTGTTAAAAAAGCATCTACATAAAATACTTTTTTTCGCCAAATATTTCGCTATTGATCCCCACCATGCCACTGTCGGTGTTTTGGGCACTTTGTACACTTAAAGAGGTTGTGGCTGCAGAGATGTCCTGAAAGTTTTAGAAATCTATGGGGCTCACCTTGAATGTGCGATTTGCACATTTTCTCTGTAAATTTTGCAAACACGAAATTGCAATGTTAGCCCATCATAATATGCACGTAAGTAGGGAGGCCGGCTGGAATCTTTGTACAAATCCTTCCAGGAAGTGCTGTAAAAAGACTCTGTACTAAAAAAAAGTGCCCTTGGGGGGTATTTACCTCTGGGAGGGGGAAGCCACTGGATCCTATCGAGGCTTCCGCTATCCTCCTCCATCCCATGATGGTCTCAGCCAACAATTTGTCCAGCTGTGCAATTTTTAACTTCCCCGGCTCCAGTGAGGGCGCTGTTGCGGCTCTCGGCTTGGAAATAGGCGGAAATAGCCAATCTCAGTCGGGTCCGCTCTACTGTGCAGGCGACTTGCACCTGAGCAGCCTTCTCAAACTTTTTGCCATGGAGGAACCCTGCAATAATTTTTGGATCTCAGGGAACCTCTGCATTTACTTTGCAGGAGGCATGGTCTTTAACCCTCCTGGCAGTCTATTAGAAACCGCCAGGGGGCAGCGCAGCAGTCTTTAAAAAAATTTTTTTTTTAAATCATGTAGCGAGCCTCGGGCAATCGGCGGCTAATCGGCGGGTGGCGTCGGCGATCGGAATGCACACGCAGCTAGCAAAGTGCTAGCTGCGTGTTGCAAAAAAAAATTATGCGAATCGGCCCAGCAGGGCCTGAGAAATCCTCCTGCGCGGCATAGCCTGAGCTCAGCTCGGGCTTACCGCCAGGAAGGTTAAAAGCAAGTTTTGCTGCTTATTTAACCACTTAAGGACCGGGTTATCTTTCTGTGATCTGTGCTGCGTGGGCTCTCCAGCCACAGCACAGATCACTTTGCAGGCAGGGCGACCAGACTTCCCCCCCTTTTTCCCCACTAGGGGGATGTCCTGCTGGGGGGGTCTGATCGCCGGCTACCTGCGTGTAGTGGGTGGGGGGCTCCTCAAAGCTCCCCTTCGCAGCGATTCCCAGCCTCCCTCTCTTTCCCTCCCTCCCCTCCTCTTTCTGGGCGGCACAGGACGGCGATCCGTCCTGTGCTGCCTCTGACAGTCTTCAGCCTATCAGATGCCGGCGATCCCCGGCCAATCAGAGGCCGTATGATGTAAACAGTGGTGATTTCTTCCCCGCGTGTTTACATTTAGCCTGCGAGCCGCGATCGGAAGGCTCGCAGGCTGTTCACGGAGACACTCTTTGAGCGGCCGTTTCCATGGTAACACCACTTCGACCTGCCGACACCTATCGGCGTTAGGCAGTCGTTAGGTGGTTAAATTAACTACCCCCCTATTACAGTGCCACTCATTATACTGTCTCCTTTTTCTAGTGCTTTTTATTAATGTGCTCATTATTATTCTGACCCCCTATTTAGTGCTTCTTTTTAAAGTACCCCCATTATAGTGTGCTCTATCATTCTCCACCCACGATGTGGGAAAATGCCAAGGCAACCCTGCAAAGGACTCAGGAAACCCTGATTGAGAAAACCAGGCTGTTGCCATTGATGTAGGATTTGAGCCTTTGGCCATCATTAGAATCCTGGCTCAAGCCAGTAAATTAAACAGTAAGGAGTGTTTAGGCGAGGCTCCCTAATGATCCTGGTCGCCCTTGGACCACACCCTAAGTGGCTGCAGCTCTGAACTGCCTCGAGTCCGCCAGGAAAAAAAAAAGAACTATATAAATGTTCTGTGTCTTGTCAATAAATGACTGGGTAAATGCAATATAGGTGTGCCAGGAAATCCTGAACTTTGACTTCTCATGCAAGGGGAACACAGACAGTAACTAACCCCTCCCCAAACCCAATAACGGTTAACAAAAAAAAGTGGCTGAAATAGATTTTTTTTTTGTAAGAGTAAACTTTATATGTTCTTAAATAGAGGTGGACAGGTGACATCAGTCGGTCATGAACTTCCTTATAGAGTCGAGGTAAGTCGGGATAAGGCACGCCGTCCCCTCCTCCAGTCTCTCCACCAGACACTCGGACCCCGCTATGCTGGGGGACGGGATGTGGGAAGCATTCGGGGATGAGCAGCGCTGCAAGTGAGTGGACAAAATGTGTGTCACTTGTCAAACGTTTAACGGTTTGTTTCTCTGCTATTTACAGCACGTTAAATGTATTGGGAATGTCCAGTTTACAATTCATTTTATGAGTTCATGCTTTTATACTCTTATGAGTTTAATGATGTATGACGTCTATGTACCTTGATTGTGATAGGTAAATAGTAAGCCTTCCCTTACCGATAAGCATCCTTTCCCAAAGCTCGCTCTGTGCTTCGTCCGAATCTTGGTCAGAGCTGCCTCGGCCACGTCCGCTCGCTCTTCTGCATCATCAAGCTCACTAATCGTTTTACGGTATTTGTTCAGGTTTAAGTTGGCCTGTTCCTCCTGCAGAAAAAGGAGCCAGAACTAATCAACATATGCTACAAAGCAGATCAGTCACTATCCATCTGCAGTGTTCTCCCCAAGCCCTATATTAGCCAGGTGCTCTGCCCGGCTAATTCTGGTGAGTGCCTGGCTGTCATGGCTCTCTCGTCAGGGCAGCACATAGAGAGGAGGTGGGGCCAGCCAGAACAGCAGTGAATAATAATTTAGGGGTAGGATCACACACTTGCAGCTCTCTGGTCCCGCATGTCAGCAGATCGGGAGAGAGTGTGAGAAACATTGTCTCAATTATGCAAACCTGAATCCCGTAATTTAGACTCTAGGGGGCAGCTGCACTGTTCACTGGTACATCGGACGATCTTTCTCAAACACTCTCCCTCTGCTGCTTACCCAGGCACTGGAGAGCTGCAAGTGTATGCATCCCGCCTATTAATTATTAATTATTATTTGTTGCTTGTCAGTCTGGCCCCGCCTCTTCTCCTCGTGCTGCTGACACACCAGAGGTCAGCTTTTCTTCTCTGAGGTGTGTGTGAGTGTGAGTGTGTGTGTCTGACTTTGTGTTTGTCTGTCTGTGTGTGTTTGTCTGTTTGCATCTGTGTGTGTGTCTGTCTATGTGTAAAGTCTGTGTAGTGTGTGTTTCTCTATGTGTAAATGAGTGTGCACACAGCAGCACCCAGCAATCACGTGTCAGAGAAGCACACCGACACTCTGCAAGGTTACTGAGGGAGCACTATCAATTGGGGGAGACCTGGAGTTCCATCAGCAAGCCCTGGGCAATTTGCCCATGGGCCCAGAGCTTGCTGATGGGCCATCAAAAATATATATAAATTACAATAGTTAAAATAGGAATAAGAGATGATCTATTACATCTCCTGATGACAAAAACACTAGTAGTACTGGAAAAGTATTTATTCAAAACACAAAATAGACAACATGTTTCACGGGCAGGGGCGCTTCTAGCCATCTTGGCACTCCAGGCGAGAAAACCTGTGGTGCCCCCCCCCCCCCTATGGTGCCCCGACACGATCCCCCATCCTCCCCCTTGTGGTGCCTCCCTATGAAAATAATCGTGATGCGGCTGTGTTTCACTGGAAAATAATCGTAATTCAGCTGCCTCCCTGCTCTGCATGCCACAGACCCCACGGGCTGAGTCCTAGGTTTGAACATTGGTTAGGGCAAAATCTGCATGGAGTTACTATCTTCCCCAGGAATTCATTTAGGCACTTCATATTCCCCAACATCCCTAAAACACACTAACAAGTCAACTGGTTTCCCCCAAAACAATCCTATATTGAGAATATTTGACTTTAACTATGGTGGGATTAGATTGTGAGCTCCTCTGAGGACAGTCAGTGACATGACTATGTACTGTGTAATGTGCTGCAGAAGATGTCACTGCTATATAAATTAATAATAATAATAATAATAATAATAATAATATACTAGGACATTAGACTATGACTATGGCAGGATTAGATTGTTGGCTCCTCTGAGGACAGTCAGTTACATGGCTATGTACTCTGTAATGTGCTACGGAAGATGTCAGTGCTATATAAATACATAATAATAATATAGTAGGACATTAGACTATGACTATGGTAGGATTAGATTGTGAGCTCCTCTGAGGACAGTCAGTGACATGACTATGTACTGTGTAATGTGCTGCAGAAGATGTCACTGCTATTTAAATTAATAATAATAATAATAATAATAATATACTAGGACATTAGACTATGACTATGGCAGGATTAGATTGTTGGCTCCTCTGAGGACAGTCAGTGACATGGCTATGTACTCTGTAATGTGCTACGGAAGATGTCAGTGCTATATAAATACATAATAATAATATAGTAGGACATTAGACTATGACTATGGTAGGATTAGAGTGTGAGCTCCTCTGAGGACAGTCAGTGACATGACTATGTACTCTGTAATGTGCTGCAGAATATGTCACTTCTATATAATTATACATAATAATAATAATATGGTAGGACATTAGACCATGATAGGATGGATTAGACTGTTAGCTCCTCTGAGGACAGTCTGTGACATGACTATGTACTCTGTAAAGTGCTGCAGAATATGTCAGTGCTATATAAATACATAATAATAATAATAATAATAATAATAATAATATGGTAGGACATTACACTATGACTATGGTAGGATTAGAGTGTGAGCTCCTCTGAGGACAGTCAGTGGCATGACTATGTACTCTGTGATGTGCTGCAGAAGATATCAGTGCTATATAAATATACAGTATAATAATAATATGGTGGGACATTAGACTATGACTATGGTAGGATTAGATTGTGAGATCCCCTGAGGACAGTCAGTGACATGACTATGTACTCTGTAATGTGCTGCAGAAGATGTCAGTGCTATATAAATACATAATATGGTAGGACATTAGACTATGACTATGGTAGGATTAGATTGTGAGCTCCTCTGAGGACAGTCAGGGGCAGGACTGTGTACTCTGTAATGTGCTGCAGAAGAAGTCAGTGCTATATAAATACATAATAATAATATGGTAGGACATTAGACTATGACTATGGTAGGATTAGACTGTGAGCTCCTCTGAGCACAGTCAGTGACATGACTATGTACTCCGTAATGTGCTGCAGAAGATGTCAGTGCTATATAAATACATAATATGGTAGGACATTAGACTATGGCTATGGTAGGATTACACTGTGAGCTCCTCTGAGGACAGTCAGTGACATGACTATGTACTCTGTAAAGTGCTGCAGGAGATGTCACTGCTATAAAAAAAATTATCACTTGTATATGAACAATTATCCATTATTGTACCTTTGTAAGAACCTTATAAACCACTGGGAGATCTACAATTACCAGCATTTCTTTGTGAAGATGAACTGTAATTCCATACATGACACATACATAATCACAGTAGGACATGCTGGTACCTGTAGTTCCCCAGGGTGCACTGCAGTCTATGATTTGGTCAAAGAATAAGCAGCCTGATCAGCATCTTATACAGCAAGTCACTCTATTCACATCCTGATGACCTGGTCTCCTGCTGTGCTTCCCCCTCCCTGAGCTGCAGCCAGAATTTAACCTTTTGTGTGCTCAATCAGTGACTAAAGCTTTTCATTTAGCTAGTTGTCCTGCTATTCACACGGTACCTTATCAGTCTGGAAGCCATCACATTCAGGTGATCGAGTCTGGTGAGGAAATACAAATGTCCCTAGTGCTGCAAAGTCAGTGCCCAGTAACGTAACTGTCTGGGGATTGATTTTCTCTAGCTGGAGCTCTGCACTCCTGGCATGTCTTGCATGCCTTGTTATTACCTCCTCCAAGGCTCCAACAGACATGCTCTTCTGCTGTGTGTACTTTTCCTCTTTGGCACAGGGAGGGGCGGGAGCCTCCAGCAGTCACACAGACACTCTAGATCTGGAGATAACACTAACATTAGGGAATGCCATACAAAGTGTTGTAGACAAAAGGTTTGTAGATTCCTTATTTGAGGCTGAGCAGCAAAGACTTTCGTTAGAACTTTTTATCTCCGTTCCCTAATTTTTCAGTCTCTAAGGACAGGAAAAATAAACTTTTTCTTCCCTCAAAGCGCCTGCCATAAATATGGCGCTCTAGGCAATTAGCTGGTCAGCTGGTCTCTAGGAGCGCCTCTGTTCACGGGTACTAGCCCGCTTCCTCAGGTCAAAGATATGGGCACCTCTGATAGCAACACTTGCGGCCTCTCTGTTCTATAAATAGAAGTCTAATAGGCAGTTTTTTGCCCATTAGGTTTCTATTTATAGAACAGAGAGGCTGCAAGCGTGCTATCAGAGAAACCGCTTTGCACATATGGAAACGAAGACCCCTGTGTTGCCCTTTCCCACCCCACCCATCTAATTTTTCATGCCACCCGGCTGGAAAAAGATTCTGGGGAGAATACTGCATCTGTGTGACAAAAAGGGCCTGATGAATTGATACTCTTCTGGTTTGGCCCCTGTCAGCAAAGTCCCTGATAATGAGCACAAGGGGTAGTAAATAAAAACATTATCACCCTACAGCCAGGTAGTGTTGGGCGAACAGTGTTCGCCACTGTTCGGGTTCTGCAGAACATCACCCTGTTCGAGTTCGGCCGAACACCTGATGGTGTTCGGCCTTTTTAGTTCGGGTTCGCCCGAACTATTCAATGCCCGCCGAACAGGGCCCCTGTTCGCCCGAACATGCCGCAATACGGCCCCCCTATGGGGTAGCAGGCATAAGGGGGGAGCATGCCCCGATCGCGGGGGGGTCGGAAATTCCCCCCACCCCCTCCGCTAGCGCTCCCCCCTCTGCCCGCTTCCCCATAACAAAAGTTTGTTGAAAGTTAATACTAGTACCGGTGGCTGGCTGCTGGCCTGGCAGTGGAGTGAGTGAGGAGGAGGAGTCCGCCTAGGAGAGTGACGCGTTGAGGCCGGGCAGCGGGCGGTTCAGCGGTAGTACCCTTGTGGTACTTCCGCCCTTTCTCTGACCTCACGTCCTCTACGTGATGACGCATATGAGGGTACGCGTGAGGGTACGCAGTTTTTCTGCATCCAATCTGTGTGTAGTGGAAACAGGCCCTTAACTGTAGCAGGAGCGGTGAGTTGCATCTTGGCCACACCTTAGTAACCCCAATAAGAGGATAGCAGAGTAGCCAGTCGCCCTTTGGCATCCTAATTGGGAGGGGTGTTGAAAGCTTAGCCACATCTCAATCCCAATGAGTGAAAAGTTAGAGGCAGCTCAGCTGATCCCCTTCTGAATTAGTGAGAGGAGTGGTGAGTGGAAGCTTGGACAAATCCCACTAATACAGATAAGAGGGGGTTTTGAAGGAAGCTGGCATATTAAATAGCAGGATTGGTAAGTTGTAGCTTGGCCATATCTTCCTCAATGAATCCTGATGAGAGGGGGCTTAGTGGTAGTTCAGCCACGCCTCTTCTGACATCCTAACTGGAAGGGGAGGTGGAGTGGCAGCCTGAAGGCAATGTTCTGCATTAATAAGGAAAGTGAGAGGATATAGAGCAGTAAGACGGATCATGTGACTACACTGCTTATTGCTGAAATTACATTATTTAGCACATTTTTTATAACTTTTGACAACTCTTGGTGGAGGGCAGCAAGGGAGGAGATGTGAAAGGTGACAATGAAGTACATACAGGACATGGAGTGTGGGAAATTCTGCAACAGGCTCATAAATAACTATAACGTTATGAGAGAACTTTTAAAGTGTACCAGAGCTGAACAAAGTAAAAAGACATACATACCTGGGGCTTCCTCCAGCCCCATCCGCTCAGATCTCTCCCACGCCGCCATCCTCCAGTGTCCACAGCTCCGGGAACCAGGTCCTGTCACTTCCGTCAGCTGACTCCGGTCTGCGTAGAAGTGCGCTCTTTGTGTATCTCTCCACTGGCTGCTAGAGAGATATGTACTGTGCACGGCGCACTTTTTCTGCGTAGTCTGGAACCGACTGACGGAAGTGTGGGGACCCGGTTCCTGAAGCTGTGGGCAGCGGAGGACGGCGGCGTGGGAGCAATCTGAGCGGATGGGGCTGGAGGAAGCCCCAGGTATGTATAAATTTTTTTACTTTGTTCAGCTCTGGTACACTTTAAGCCTTCTCTACTCTATCCAAGGTTAGAAAGAAAGTTTTTGCCAGAGTTCTGCCATGGTCTGTTACCCACCGCCTCCTCCACCATCCTCTTGTAGACCTTCAGCTTCACCTGCAGTCGCTCTATCAGCTCGTGGCCCCGCTGCTGGGCCTTCTGATCTTCCTCAGCTTGGAAGAGCAGCTCCTTCAGGCGTCGCTCGTACTTCTTCAGGGTCTTGGTGGTCTCTACGTGTCTCTTCTGCTCCGTGTCCAACTCCAGCTCCAGCTCTTTTGCCTGAAACACAACACACACTGAAGACTCCGTGACCTACTTGGGAAGAGAAATCACACAAAATTCTTACATTTCCCAATAATTTAGCAAAACTGACAAACTTATTGGTCTAGTGTTTTTTGTTTTTTTTTACATTTTAATAAAAAGCCACTATTCCCTTACATGCCGTGTTTACCAACTATCAATTGGGACCTATGGAACTTTAAAGAACTTCCACATCTTGATATTGTATTTGATAACATATGCAACTAATGCTTCTGTGCTTAAAGTGGTACAAACTCAGCATTTCCTCTTTGCTCTAAAAGATTATTTACAGCATAAAAACTGCTGCCACAAAAAAAAAAAAAAAAAAAAAAAAAAGAGGACCAGAGCAGCATTCAGACAGTTAAACACAGCACTTTGTTCTTCAGTGGAAAGCTCCTTGCTTCAGTGGGCAGCTTCTGGCCTCACCCAAAGAGGTGATAACATTAACTTTTGTTTACATTCCTTTGTCACAGGAGACCTGGGTTGAAATCTCTGCTCTTCCTGTTCAGTAAACCAGCAGCTATTCAGTGAGGAGACATTGGGCAAGACTCCCTACGGCTAGGTACACACAATGCAATTTTCTGACAGATTTACTGTCAGATCAATTATTTCAAACATGTCCGATATGATTTCTGATCGATTTTCTGATCGATTGTCCATAGAAATGAATGGACAATCTATTGGAAAATCAATCGGAAATCAGATTGGACATGTTGGAAATAATCGATCTGACAGGAAATTTGTCAGAGAATTGCATCATAACACTGCTACTGCCTATACAGTGCACCCTAGTGGCTGCAGGTCTGGCGCTTTGAGCCCCAAGAGAAAAGCGCAATATAAGTGTTCTGTGGCTTGTCTTTGTCAGATACATTTAGTAAACATTAACAAACTGTTGAAACTGAGCTGTTACGAGGCGAGAAGCAGAAAAAGCTGAGATGTGATCACTAGATAGATTTTATTTTATAAATATAGCAGCTATGCAATAAATTGCAATGGTGGCTTTCAGGGCAGATAAACTGTACTTTAGGAACGTGTAATTTGTAAACAGGAAATATTACTTGTGCACAAAGCAAATATGATAACTGTATGGGTTATAAAAAGTAGGAAAACGCATTTTTATTGAATGCTATGTCAGAGATTTATCCCACTTTAATTACACATAGAGACAGGAATTATTGCAAAATTTTGAGGGTGACCTGGAGTTTATTGTTAAACACGTTTGGTAGTGTTGGTGTTCGAATTCAACATAGCGAATTCACAGCATCAGAATACTCCTAACTACCACTGTTCAGCACTGAACAAGCGGACATATTTAGGTGTTCTGAATTTGCTATGCCGATTAACCCCAACCCAGGTGTTTGGTTTATGCTGTGGCTGTCCTGCATAAAAACATGCCTAGGCAGTTGCCATGTCTATGTCTGTAAGCAAGCACTGCAATACATACCCGGCTCTCCATCTTCTGCATCGATTTCTTCCCATCCTTTAGCATCATTTGCTCCGCCTCTTCCACTTTAGCTGTCAGCTCTCGAATCTGGTTCTCCAGACCTTTCTTGACCCTCTGCAGGTGCTGCGAGTGCTCCTGCTCAAGGCGCAACTCCTCCACCAGGCGTGAGGTCTATACAACAGAAGAAAAGCTAACTGTGGAGTAGCATTGGCATTCATGTCTCCTTCAGCTAGAATGTATTACTGAATTCAATGCAACCACCTCAGGATAAAGAGAACTTTCTACTTCCAACATGGGAGGAACAGTTCTTACATTTCCCCTCAAGCATTCATACTGGCTATGCCTCACAGCAATGAGATACCAGGGATCAGCTCCAATGCTCACTAACATACACCACATTGCTATCTCACCCCATTTTTTCTGAAGTAAGAGGTATAAGGAGGCTGCCATATTTATCTCCTTTTAATCAATACCAGTTGCCTGGCAGACCTGCTGGTCTATTTCTCTGCAGTAGTATCTGAATAACACCAGAAACAAGCATGCAGCTAGTCTTGTCAGATCTGACATTAATGTCAGAAACACCTGATCTGCTGCATGCTTGTTCAGGGGCTATGGCCAATATTATTAGAGGCAGAGGATCAGCAGGAGGGCTTGGCAACTGGTATTGCTTAGATGGAAATAAATATGGCAGCCTCCATATCCCCCTCACTTCAGTTGTCCTTTAACGTAGGATTTGTCTCCACTGGGGAAGGGGGGGGGGGGGATTTTTACAGGAGGCGAGTCATCTCACTTTTCTTTTTTTTTTTTAACAGTTTAAATTTTATTGAAGTCTTTTGTTATAATAACAAGACAGTAAACAAACATATTACCCCCAGGTCAACATGACCTTACCAAGGAAAAAAAAAACACCCAGTAAGAGTAAAGATTAAAGAAAAGGGAAGAGGTGGAAAGGAATAGAGAGAGAGTGCATTCTATGCTTCCGAGTATTGTCCGAGTATTCACGGAGAGAAAGAAAAGATTAGGATGAAAGTAGTTACAACATTATGCCATTACATCATAATCAATGTCAGTATTAATAGTTCACAGTTCCCAGTTGGGGGAAAGCATTTTATCGGTAAAATCATTTCATTCCTATAGGAAGGGTAAGAAATCACATAAGCATACCTTTTAGGGCTGCACCTGCCTTCATACGACGCTGGACTCCCTCACACTTCTTTTTAGATTTTTTTTACACTGTTCAAAATTAAAGTTTTCTAAATTGCACTTTTGCAAAACAACCACTAGATGGCAGCAAAGTACAAGATACTTTTTTGTTTTGGAATGAAACTACATTACAAATGTCTGTGCTTTTCTTTTTCTGTTTTTTAAAGGGCACCTGAACTGAGAGGCATACATTTTAAAAAGGTGCCTATATAAAAGGGTGCAGAATAGCAATAGTAGAATACCGGTAAATTTACAGATATTCTACTACATTCATATAGTAACATCTGTAAAATTGACTAATATTTTACTATTACCTAACCTCTTCCCACTCTCACACAGAACCCTCCGCTAGGGAGGTCTAACCCTTAACCTCCCTTCGTAATGCCTGACCCTTAATTCTCTCCCTTGTTGGCACCTAACTGGTTGCCACTTGCCACCTCTGGGAAATGAACCTTAATAACTTGCATCTAACCTTAACAAACCCCCAAACCCTAACTCAACATCTGCGCCCACTATGAAAGCAGGTGCTGGGGTTGCTCGTTATGTGATTCACATAGCAGGTGGCCCCGGCATCCACTATTATAGCAGGCGCAGTTTTAAACAAGGAGCAAGTTGTGCCTTTTTCAAAGTCTCAGACTGAGAGGGATGTGGAGGCCATTTATTTCCTTTTAAACAATGCACATTGCTTGGCTGTGCTGTTGATCCTATGTCTGTATACTTTTACCCATAGACCCTGAACAAGCATGCTGATCAGGTGCTCTGACTGAAATCTGACTAGATCGCTGCATGCTTGTTTCAGGCGTGTGATAAATACTACTGCAGCCAAAGAGATCAGCAGGACTGACAGGCAACAGGTATTGATTAAACGGAAAAAAAAATGTCAGCCTCCATATCCCCCTCACTTCAGGTATCTTTTAAACAAGTCCAACTTTCAATGGGGTGAGGGAGGAACATTATAGTGGCCACACTTGTTGATAAGGTGGTAAGGATTGTACAGCCCTCACTTCTTAGGGTGGCCAAAGGAAGTAGGGGTGGGGGAGGGACCAGTTCAGTTACACCTGCTATCTGTATGGTGGGGGCAGCATGCAGGACTTATGTTGGTCACACTTGGCACTAAACAAACAATCACAGGGTACGATAAGAGTCTGTATGTTGAGGGGGACAGTTAGCAGTAAGACAAGGCTGAGGGTAGCAGAAAACACACCAGTTACCCAGCTTCCCCTGCATCCCATCAGAGGACAGTTACCTCAGTTCCAGCTTTCTTCACTCTGTCCTCAGCACTGCGGATTTCATTCAGATACTCATCATTCTCTGCTGCCAGCTGCTCCAGGTCCCCTTCCAGCTTCTTCTTTATGGCAGAGGCGGACTGGAGCTGGTGAGAATCAGGGGAGAGGCATTTGTGGTTCAGTGGGCTTATCACACACAGTACCAGTATGGGTTTAGCTATCTTGCCTCAAGCCAGGTGTATTGTGCAGCTCCTCAAAGTGAATATCTTGAGCAGGGGCAGTTTTAAACTATGGAGGACGCTCCTCCCCCCGAAACGCTATATGTATTATATATCCCACGTATCATATACCTCATAATATTATTATTATTTAGTATTTATATAGCACTAACATCTTCCACAGCGCTGTACAGAGTATATTGTCTAGTCACTAACTGTCCCTCAGAGGAGCTCACGATCTAATCCCTACTATAGTCATATCTCTATGTATGTATCGTGTAGTGTACGTATCATAGTCTAGGGCACTATAGAGGGAAGCCAATTAACTAATCTGTATGTTTTGGGGAAGTGGGAGGAAACTGGAGTGCCCAGAGGAAACCCACGACGAGAACATACAAACTCTGTGCAGATAGTGCCCTGGCTGGGATTCAAAACTAGGACCCAGTGCTGCAGTGAGAGAGCGCTGACCACCAGGCCACTGTGCTATACTCCCATATAAGCCCCATCACCATCGAGAGATCACCATGGCCAGTCAGATCAGTAGCAGTGACATCTGATAGGTTGGTGCTACTGATCTAGTGCAGTAATTGGCCCAGTGACGGTGCTGTGGTCCTGCCCGCAAGACCATCGGCCCCAGTTAGCAAAAGGAGCAGCTGGCATCTGTAATTGGTTGGTCTGGTACCAGCACCCCAGCCTGATTGGTCACGTGCCTAAGCTTCCCCTCTGACGGACCATGGTGATCTCTCACTGCTGATGGGGCTTTACTGTAGCATGCCTCAATAATAGGAGACACCTCACTTGCTTATGATATTATAGGGATGGGCGGAAGGTGAAACCGGTTGAGGATGGGGATTCAGATATGCATAGATGAGGAGGGTAGTGTGTGCGCCAAGAAGGCGGGTAGGAGAGCGGAGAGGAGGCAAGTGTCAGGTAGGCCAAACTGTTTGTCCAAACGCTGTCCCCTAGATTTTGCTGCTGGGGGGGGGGGGGGGGGTTTAAAGTATAAACAGACACTTCTCTGGGGCTTCTGCCAGCCCCTGCAGCTGTCCTGTCCCGTGCCGTCCTCCTACAATCCTCGGTTCTCCGCCGCCGGTCCCGATGTGATATTCGTCTAACAAGATGAATAGTGCTCACTCCTACATGCGTCATCGGGAGCTTACTGCACAGGTGCAGTACAAAGTTTTCTAGTACTGCGCCTGCACAGTAAGTTCCTGATGACGCACTCGGGAGCGAGTACATGCGTGGCCACGGCCACACAGCCGCAGCTGGTTCAGATGCCGAATTAGACCAGCAGTGCCTGCAGGAAAAGGTAGACCGTTGGAGGACAGCGTGGGACATTACAGCTGCAGGGTGCCGGTAGAAGCCCCAAGTAAGCGTCCGTTTTTATTTTCAACAACCCCCCCCCCACTATTAATGTTATGGAGCTATTGCAGTTTGTGGCGTTTGTGAATTGGTGACATAATCCAGAAACTTGACTCTGTACTCCTCGATCTAAGGAACGCCCTTCCCCTTCCTGTGCTTAGTCCTGTCCCTGAAGGTTCAGCGGCATGCTCTCTATGGAAGCCTTTAGCGGACACTGAGGGTATGACATTGATCAGCTAAACAGTAGAGGAGGAGTTTAGCTCTGGTCAAAAGTCAAAGCCATCAAACATACAGGCACATCTCACACTGAAGAGCAGTAAGTGTCCTGATGAGTAAGATAAATATTAGTATGTAGACAACACAAGCTGTTGCACCTTGGCACAC
Organism: Hyperolius riggenbachi; assembly: GCF_040937935.1. NCBI lineage: Eukaryota > Metazoa > Chordata > Amphibia > Anura > Hyperoliidae > Hyperolius > Hyperolius riggenbachi. The sequence continues at coordinate 205,220,772 of NC_090657.1, read as the reverse complement.
TATGTGGTCAAAGCAGTTCACTATTAAAGTGTCCCTAATATGTAAGAAGTTCCCAGTCTTCTCTACAGTAGTTATGTACAATAAAGCTGGCCATACACTTAAAGAGAATCTGTACTCTAAAATTCTTACAATAAAAAGCATACCATTCTATTCCTTATGTTTTCCTGGGCCCCTCTGTGCTGTTTCTGCCACTCCCTGCTGCAACCCTGGTTTGTAATTAACAGTTTTAGGCAGTGTTTACAAACAAAAGACTGGCTTCTAACCAGAGTATCATAGGCTGAGAACAGCTTACTGTGTGACTCATGCAGAGCTTGGAGGGGGTGTGTAAAGCTTCTGCCAATGACAAGCAGTGCAGTACATTCCACACATTCCAGCCTCAGCCCGACAGACATGACAGAGGAAAGGTGATAAGATTTATTACAGAGACAGTGCAAGTAGGAAAGGCTGCAGTAAGACAGACCACATTAGAACAGGTATAGGAACTTATAGGACAGAAGAAATAAGGCTCAAAATTTTGTTACAGAGTCTCTTTAAGGTAGCCATACATCCAGCAATGATGGGCAGATTCGAATCTGATTAGAGAGAGATCTGTCGGCTGCCCATACACTGCAGGCCAATTCCTGATCGATTTCATGCTGAAATTGATCTGGAATAGTCCTAGTGACACCACCTCAATGCCTTGCCGGGCCGACGACATCCCCCCTAATGTGTAATGTGCCCCTCCCTCGATGCTCATTGCACTCTACATTACCTGTCCATGTCCGCTGCTTGTCCGCCACTGTCTCTGGGCGCACTACTTGCTCCATACACGGCCCACGTGGTTGCTGGTGTACGTGGGTCCGTTTGTGACATCACACAAACGCGCCCTTTAGTCCGGCAACTACGTGGGGTGCGTGTATGGAGCAAGGAGTGTGCCCACAGCCAGCGGAGCACAAGCGGCAGCCATGAACAGGTAGTGTATAGTGCACTGGACACCGGGGGGGGGACGGGTGGGGGGCACATTACACATTATGGGAGGCAGCATCAGGGATTTCTGCAAGTGTGTAGCTTGTCCAGATATCACTTGCTGTTACTGCCGCCCACCTGATCAAGCAAGTTGGCTCTACATCTTGCAGCATGTCCGACCGATTACTGCAACCAATTTCGGCTCGAAATTTGTTGCATTGTCGATTGGGCATGGACTTGGTGGCACCAATCTTCATCCAATTCCGATTATAATAATCAAGTCAGATAGTCGATAGTCCGCCAAGTCGCCTGATGTATGACCACCTTTATAGACTTACACCTAATGTTCCAACACAATCGATTCCTTTCTAAAAAGAATTGATTCAGAAGGAATCGATTCCTACCATACACTGCACATCAATTTCCAATAAATTCAGGCAGGGACTCCATTGAAAATCGATCGAACTGTAGAGTTGCAGTGTTCAAGGCAGTGCAATGCTATAAGCCAATGATCTGCCAATGCTCTTGCCCCGCCCCCAATTGTTTTAAATTTTCCATCCTGTCTGATTGAGGTTTTTGACCAGTCTTTAGTCAAAATCAATCCAAAATCGATCTGACATTTTGGGGAATCGGTTCCCAGCAGATGAATTGAGTCTGCAAGGAATGGAATGAGAAAAATCGATGAGTGTATGGCTACCTTTACACTGAGCATAGCTACTGTACTCAGCTGTACCTGGTTGTTCATCTCATTGCATTTGTCAGTCAGATCCATCAGTTCTATCTCCAGAGCTTTGCGGGATCGATCCGAAGCCTCCAGGGCTGTCCTCATCTCCTCCAGCTCCGACCCCACAATGCTGTTCCGCCTCTCCAGTAAGTCCAACTGCTCTCTGGTGTCCTCCTGCTGCCGGGTCTTCTCCTCCATCTGGACCTGCAGATCCTGCAAGAGAGAGTCACAGTGGCGGACTTATAATCACCCGTGTGATGGTGCACCCTATCTCCATGTTCTCCCTATTCCACTTCTTTTCATCATTTTGTAACATTATTCCACAGAAAGTCATATCAATGAAGTGTGGAAATCAATGATAGCACTTTGTATTCATTTTTATTGGCTTTTCTCACTCCAGAAGGTCATGCTCTAGTCCCTAGGTTCTCAACGTGTGGTACGCGTACCCCAGGGGGTACTTCTGATGATGGTTCCAGGGGGTACTCTGGCTTGATATACTTAACCAAGAATAACAAATTTAAGAGTTTTATAAAATGATAAATCTTATTTAAACAACATCAAATTAGTGTTTTAGTTAATTAAAAGCAATAGTAAATGCTTGGAAATTGTTTAGAACCAATTATCATGTACTACAATTAAATATATATTTGCAAAGGGGTACTTGTGATAATATTTACTATGCTAGGGGGTACTTGGCGAGTACAGGGTGTTAAAAGGGGTAAATACCAATAAAATGTTGAGAAACACTGCTCTAGTCTACACTTTGCAACTATAGACTGCCAGATTTCTTGCCTAAGCTCATTACTGATGCTCTGATGACAGAGACACCTCCATAACGCTGTCAGGAACACAGGAAACAGCAGTTAAAAGAAACCAGAGACGAAGCACCCTCATGTATTTTACCATATATATCAATGGGAACATGACAGTAAACATCTACCCTGCTCTCTGTTTCATTCTTCTCTGCTAAATCTGCCTGTTATCAGCCCTGATAAGAATCCCTGACTGAACATTCAGAGAAGTATGGAACAGAGAGCAGGGTAGGTGTTTACTGTCATGTTCCCATTGATATATATATATGGTAAAATACATGAGGGTGCCCTATGATTTGCATTTACGCTCCTGACTGTCAGATATCAATGCAACCAGGAGTAAGTAAATTGATGCTCCAGGTATGGATAAACTAGTGGCATAAATAGAAGGAGAATGGGGGGAAAGGTCATCATATTAGACACTGGACACCAGTAAAGGTGGCCATATACTGGTCGATTTGCCATCAGATTCGACCCACAGATAGATCCCTCTCTGATCGAATCTGATCAGAGAGGGATCGTATGGCCACCTTTACTGCAAACAGATTGTTAATTGATTTCAGCCTAAAACCGATCACAATCTGTGGAGCTGCCGCAACATCCCCCCCCCCCCCCCCCCCCCCGCATACATTACCTGTTCCGGCCGGCGCGAGTCCCCTGGTCCCCGCTGTCTTCTTCTCCGCTCCGGGCTCCAGACCGTTCCTGCAGCTACTGAACTTGCTGTCCAGGTGAAGTTTAAACAGTAGAGGGCGCTCTACCGTTTAAACTTCCTGCCGGGACAGGAAGTTTTGTGTAGCTGCAGCCAGCCTGGAACCCAGCGTGGAAAGAAGACAGCGGGGACCAGGGGACTCGCGCCAGCCGGAACAGGTAATGTATACCCGCTGTATTGCGTCGGTCGTCGGGCATTTGAACGCCGCTATCGACGCACTCTCGACCCGCCGGCGATCGAGAAAAATCTTCCGCACGGACGGATTGACGGGAATCGACGGGAACTATCGATTTCGGACGGAAATCGATCATTTTGTCAGCGGTGTGTGCGGTGATTTCACAGCCGATTCGATCACTGTGGGAAAATCGTTAGGTGTATGGACCATGGTTATGGTTGTACAGGTGAGATTAGACTTTGCAGAGTTTGAAGTATGACTGAAGTGACAGATAACGATAAGGTAAACATGTAAAATTCCAATCCTACTGAGAACTTCGAGTGTCTGTGCAAACATCATCATTTCTCTGTTTGCAAGCTGAATGAACGTCAGCCACGTCAGCTTGCCCCCTTCCTCTGCAAAACCGCCTTGTTTCTTTGTGGCCATCCCCTTGACCCTCCCCCTGCTCGGGAGCAGAGTCCTTATAAGTGGCTGCCGAGCTGGGGGCAGGCCACACAGGTGGGGGTGGCCACAGAGCTTTAGAACACTTTGCATAAAATGGATGCAGCGGTCTTGCTGAGGAAGGTGGCGGAGTTTCAAAAGAATAATGATTTACACTCGAGTTTTTGCCCCGTCACCCCCTGGTTCTAGTAGAGCTGGTAAAGAGCTGTACATTAACATTGTTCAGCATTAATGAATGTTACAATATTTGTCCTCTGAAAACAACTATAAAAATATAAGTACAGTATTAATATTTTTCAAGTGTTTTTCTTCCAAGGGACACAAACTTTTGCCAGGCTGATCAGTTGGACTTATTAGCTTTTCTCACAAACAGATAATGACTCATAAAGAGGACCTGTCCCTACCTTGATCTGCTGCTGATGCCGCTTAACCAGTTTCATCAGTTCGGTGCTGCCTCGGTTGGCGTTTTCCAGCTGCACCTCCAGCTCGCTGATGTCACTCTCCAGCTTCTTCTTCACCTTTACGGCTTCTGCCCGGCCTCTGACCTCGGCCTCCAGGCTGGCCTGTAAGGACTCCATGGCACGCTGCAGGCCCTTTCTACACAGAGGGAGCCAATACATACATGAGAAGCTATTGGGGTAGAAGCTTGTCATCTGACTGTGGCCAGGCCAAGGGTAATATTACAGCACACAGTCAGGCTCACGTGGAATCTGTTACATGTATAGTTATGTTCTTCATTAAAAATCTTACACAGTTACATAGTTAGATTGGCTGTGAGAAACATAATTACATAAAAACAGATAAAAAAAGTTAACATTAGGTAGTTTTCTCTCCTGCAACCTCACATATCCCAGTTCATCCAGGAGAAGGCAAAAATAAAAAACCCTGGTGGCCATACAACAGTTGACTTAGTGGCCGATCGACCATCGGATTCGATTATTATAATCGAATTGAATGAAAATCAGTGCCGCCAAGTGCATGCTCGACTGACAATGTGACCAATTTAGGGATGAAAATTGGTCGCATTCTCGATCGCGCATGCTGCAAGATGTTGGGCCAACTTGATCAATCGGATGCGCGGTGGGAACAACGTGCAATTTCGCAAAGATCAACAAGCGCGACTAAACCTTCGGCACTGTTCCCCAATGTAAAATGTCCCCCTGTGTCCCGTGTAAAGTATACATTACCTGTCCACAGCCTGCGCTTGTCCCTCCGCTGGCTTCCGGGCGCACTCCCCTGACCATACACGCATGCCCCATGTGGTATCCTAGTAAGGTGTGACATCAAACACACACGCCCTTACTAGGAAACCAAGTTGGGCGCGCGTGTATGCAGGAGGAATCCTGGAAACCAGCGGGGGACAAGCCGAGGTCCCGGACAGGTAATGTATACTTTACACAGGGCATGGGGGGACATTTTACATTGGGGACAGCGTCGGGGCGGCGAGGCGGACGGATGTTGTGTCACAAGGCTGATTCTGGATCAATTTCAGCAGGAAATTGATCAGGAATCAGGCTGTGGTGTATGGACAGCTGACAGATCTCTCTATAATCAGATTCAATAAGAGAGAGATTTGTCTCTTGGTCGAATCTGCCCATACATCATTGTATGGGTACCTGTGCAAGGCTTCAGCCAATTAACTTAACCACTTGAGGACCACAGTCTTTTCGCCCCTTAAAGAGGAACTGTAACGACAAAACGGCCCCTGGGGAGTACTCACCTCGGGTGGGGGAAGCCTCAGGATCCTAATGAGGCTTCCCACGCCGTCCTGCGTCCCTCGGGGGTCTCGCTGTAGCCCTCCATGCAGCGGTGACGCAATATTTACCTTCCTGGCTCCTGCGCAGGCGCTCTGATGCCTCTCGGCGCCGAAGTAGGCGGAAATACCCGATCGCCGTCGGGTCTGCTCTACTGCGCAGGCGCAAGTTTCCGGCGCCTGCGCAGTAGAGCGGACCCGACGGAGATCGGGTATTTCCGTCTATTTCCGTGCCGAAAGTCGCCACAGCGCCCCCGCTGGAGCCAGCAAAGGTAAATATTGAACTGACAGTCGGCACAGTCGCCGGCTGTTCGGAGGGCTGCGGCGAGACCCCCGTGGGACAGAGGACGGCGTGGGAAGCCTCATTAGGATCCGGAGGCTTCCCCCACCCGAGGTGAGTACCCCCCAGGGGAGGTTTTTGTTGTTACAGAGTCTCTTTAAGGACCAGAGCCTTTTTTCTCCATTCAGACCACTGCAGCTTTCACGGTTTATTGCTCGGTCATACAACCTACCACCTAAAGGAATTTTACCTCCTTTTCTTGTCACTAATACAGCTTTCTTTTGGTGCTATTTGATTGCTGCTGCAAGTTTTACTTTTTATTATATTCATCAAAAAAGACAAGAATTTTGTCAAAAAAATGACTTTTTTAAATTGCTGTGCTGACATTTTTCAAATAAAGTAAAATTTCCTATACATTTGAGCGCGAAAGTTATTCTGCTACATGTCTTTGATAAAAAAAAAAAAACATTCAGTGTATATTTATTGGATTGGGTAAAAGTTATAGCGTTTACAAACTATGGTGCCAAAAGTGAATTTTCCCATTTTCAAGCATCTCTGACTTTTCTGCGCACCTGTCAGGTTTCATGAGGGGCTAAAATTCCAGGATAGTACAAATACCCCCCAAATGACCCCATTTTGGAAAGAAGACATCCCAAAGTATTCAGTGAGAGGCATGGTGAGTTCATAGAAGATTTTATTTTTTGTCACAAGTTAGCGGAAAACAACACTTTGTGACCAAAAAAAAAAAAAAAAAAAGGTTTCCATTTCTTCTAACTTGCGACAAAAAAAAATGAAATCTGCCACGGACTCACTATGCTCCTCTCTGAATACCTTGAAGTGTCTACTTTCCAAAATGGGGTCATTTGTGGGGTGTGTTCACTGTCCTGGCATTTTGGGGGGTGCCTAATTGTAAGCACCCCTGTAAAGCCTAAAGATGCTCATTGGACTTTGGGTCCCTTAGCGCAGTTAGGCTGCAAAAAAGTGCCACACATGTGGTATTGCCGTACTCAGGAGAAGTAGTATAATGTGTTTTGGGGTGTATTTTTACACATACCCATGCTGGGTGGGAGAAATATCTCCGTAAATGACAATTGTTTTATTTTTTTTACACACAATGGTCTATTTATAGAGATATTTCTCCCACTCAGCATGGATATGTGGAAAAATACACCTTAAAGAGACACTGAAGCGAAAAAAAAATGATGATATTATGATTTGTATGTGTAGCACAGCTAAGAAAAAAACCATTAAGATCAGATACATCAGTCTAATTGTTTCCAGTACAGGAAGAGTTGAGAAACTCCAGTTGTTATCTCTATGCAAAAAAGCTATTAAGCTCTACGACTAACTTAGTCGTGGAGAGGGCTGTTATCTGACTTTTATTATCTCAACTGCAATTTAACTGTTTACTTTTCCTCTGCTAGAGGAGAGTTCATTAGTTCACAGACTGCTCTGAAAGACTCATTTTGAATGCTGAGTGTTGTGTAATCTGCACAATTTATAGAGTGATGCAATGTTAGAAAAAACACTATATACCTGAAAATAAAAATATGAGAATATTTTCTTTGCTGCTAATCTTCTAGTAATTATTCATAGTACACAACCAATTCATTATATCATATATTTTTTTTCGCTTCAGTGTCTCTTTAAAACACATTATACTACTTCTGAGTACGGCGATACCACATGTGTGGCACTTTTTTGCACCCTAACTGCGCTAAGGGGCCCAAAGTCCAATGAGTACCTTTAGGATTTCACAGGTCATTTTGAGAAATTTCGTTTCAAGACTACTCCTCACGGTTTAGGGCCCCTAAAATGCCAGGACAGTATAGGAACCCCACAAATTACCCCATTTTAGAAAGAAGACACCCCAAGGTATTCCGTTAGGAGGATGGTGAGTTCATAGAAGATTTTTTTTTTTTGTCACAAGTTAGCGGAAATTGATTTTAATTGTTTTTTTTCACAAAGTGTCATTTTCCGCTAACTTGTGACAAAAAATAAAATCTTTTATGAACTCACCATACTCCTAACGGAATACCTTGGGGTGTCTTCTTTCTAAAATGGGGTCATTTGTGGGGTTCCTATACTGCCCTGGCATTTTAGGGGCCCTAAACCGTGAGGAGTAGTCTTGAAACCAAATGTCGCAAAATGACCTGTGAAATCCTAAAGGTACTCATTGGACTTTGGGCCCCTTAGCGCACTTAGGGGGGAAAAAGTGCCACACATGTGGTACCGCCGTACTCAGGAGAAGTAGTATAATGTGTTTTGGGGTGTATTTTTACACATACCCATGCTGGGTGGGAGAAATATCTCTGTAAATGACAATTGTTTGATTTTTTTTACACACAATTGTCCATTTACAGAGAGATTTCTCCCACCCAGCATGGGTATGTGTAAAAATACACCCCAAAACACATTATACTACTTCTTCTGAGTACGGCGATACCACGTGTGACACTTTTTTGCAACCTAGGTGCGCTAAGGGGCCCAACGTCCTATTCACAGGTCATTTTGAGGCATTTGGATTCTAGACTACTGCTCACGGTTTAGGGCCCCTAAAATGCCAGGGCAGTATAGGAACCCCACAAGTGACCCCATTTTAGAAAGAAGACACCCCAAGGTATTCTGTTAGGAGTATGGTGAGTTCATAGAAGATTTTTTTTTGTCACAAGTTAGCGGAAAATGACACTTTGTGAAAAAAAAAAACAATACATATCAATTTCCGCTAACTTGTGACAAAAAATAAAATCTTCTATGAACTCATCATACACCTAACAGAATACCTTGGGGTGTCTTCTTTCTAAAATGGAGTCACTTGTGGGGTTCCTATACTGCCCTGGCATTTTAGGGGCCCTAAACCGTGAGGAGTAGTCTTGAACCCAAATGTCTCAAAATGACCTGTGAAATCCTAAAGGTACTCATTGGACTTTGGGCCCCTTAGCACAGTTAGGCTGCAAAAAAGTGTCACACATGTGGTATCGCCGTACTCAGAAGAAGTAGTATAATGTGTTTTGTGGTGTATTTTTACATATAACCATGCTGGGTGGGAGAAATATCTCTGTAAATGACACATTTTTGATTTTTTTTACACACAATTGTCCATTTACAGAGAGATTTCTCCCACCCAGCATGGGTATGTGTAAAAATATACCACAAAACACATTATACTACTTCTCCTGAGTATGGCGATACCACATGTGTGACACTTTTTTGCAGCCTAGGTGCGCTAAGGGGCCCAACGTCCTATTCACAGGTCATTTTGAGGCATTTGTTTTCAAGACTACTCCTCACGGTTTAGGGCCCCTAAAATGCCAGGGCAGTATAGGAACCCCACAAGTGACCCCATTTTAGAAAGAAGACACCCCAAGGTATTCCGTTAGGGGTATGGTGAGTTCATAGAAGATTTTATTTTTTGTCACAAGTTAGTGAAAAATGACACTTTGTGAAAAAAACAATAAAAATCCAATTTCCGCTAACTTTTGACAAAAAATAAAATCTTCTATGAACTCATCATACACCTAACAGAATACCTTGGGGTGTCTTCTTTCTAAAATGGGGTCACTTGTGGGGTTCCTATACTGCCCTGGCATTTTACGGGCCCAAAACTGTAAGTAGTCTGGAAACCAAATTTCTCAAAATGACTGTTCAGGGGTATAAGCATCTGCAAATTTTGATGACAGGTGGTCTATGAGGGGGCAAATTTTGTGGAAACGGTCATAAGCAGGGTGGCCTCTTAGATGACAGGATGTATTGGGCCTGATCTGATGGATAGGAGTGCTAGGGGGGTGACAGGAGGTGATTGATGGGTGTCTCAGGGGGCGGTTAGAGGGGAAAATAGATGCAATCAATGCACTGGGGAGGTGATCGGAAGGGGGTCTGAGGGGGATCTGAGGGTTTGGCCGAGTGATCAGGAGCCCACACGGGGCAAATTAGGGCATGATCTGATGGGTAGGTGTGCTAGGGGGTGACAGGAGGTGATTGATGGGTGTCTCAAGGTGTGATTAGAGGGGGGAAATAGATGCAAGCAATGCACTAGCGAGGTGATCAGGGCTGGGGTCTGAGGGCGTTCTGAGGTGTGGGCGGGTGATTGGGTGCCCGCAAGGGGCAGATTAGGGTCTAATCTGATGGGTAACAGTGACAGGTGGTGATAGGGGGTGATTGATGGGTAATTAGTGGGTGTTTAGAGGAGAGAAGAGATGTAAACACTGCACTTGGGAGGTGATCTGATGTCGGATCTGCGGGCGATCTATTGGTGTGGGTGGGTGATCAGATTGCCCGCAAGGGGCAGGTTAGGGGCTGATTGATGGGTGGCAGTGACAGTGGGTGATTGATGGGTGGCAGTGACAGGGGGTGATTGATGGGTGGCAGTGACAGGGGGTGATTGATGGGTGGCAGTGACAGGGGGTGATTGATGGGTGATTGATAGGTGATTGACAGGTAATCAGTGGGTTATTACAGGGGAGAACAGATGTAAATATTGCACTGGCGAATTGATAAGGGGGGGTCTGAGGGCAATCTGAGCGTGTAGGCGGGTGATTGGGTGCCCGCAAGGGGCAGATTCTATACATTACAAAGCGTATTATACCAAGTTCATGCGGCGATCCGGGTGCTAGTAACCCGCCGGCGCTTCCGAACGGCCAGCGGGTTAAAGCGAACGGGGGGCGGAGCCAGTCCCCGGCGGCTGATCGCGTCACGAATGACGCGATCGCCGCATAGCAACACCCGCAGCCGCCCCCGCCGATGGGCGTATTGCGGTCGTTTAGGCCCGGACTTTGCCGCCGCCCATCGGCTGGGGGCGGTCGGGAAGTGGTTAAAGAGGACCTAAACTCTTTCACAGGAGAGAAGGCAAACACAGAGAAACCCACCCTGTTTGAATTTAGAGATAACAGCCTGTCTAATTATACCATCTGCTAGTAATGAGCCACTGTCATTTGAGCTGTCAGCACTGTCTGATCTGTGCCGAGATTTTTGTGCAGTTCATTCCTTTCTGCCTCCAGAGGGCAGTCAGATAAAATCCATGGATCAACTATGCTGGCATTACCTAGTAATTATAGCCATGGCTATCCTTCAACGCAAGGAAAGCATTCAAACCTCTTGTGGTAAAATATTTAACATTTTAACAACTCTTACTGTAAAGAACCCTTTCTAAATAGATGGAAAAACCTTTTTCCCTCCATACGCAGATCATGCCCCCCTTGTCCTTTGTACACTCTGGGGACAAAAAGCTCATCTGCCAAGCTTTTTTATGGTCTTCTGAAGTATTCAATGGCTTCAATTCACTAAGGGCAGTCTGGTGAAAAAGTCCATAAAATACCTCATTCAGTGAGTTAGAAATTTTTTTTCCCTGAATTCAGGTTTAGTTTCCCATGCGGGAATAGCCTTATTGAATTGACATTTAACAAAATGTTTGGTAAAATCAACTTTTACTTGCTTTACCGCAACGCTTCGTGAACTGACGCCTGTTCCTGTCACTGACATAACTTCCTGAACCTGACATGTATTTGCTTAGGTGATATTGGGCTGGCTGTGGGTCAGACAATCAGTATGAGGCGTCATATAATTCCAGCTATTGAAGGGTCACTGACAAGCCTGGGCAGTGTGGCTCACAGTGTGCGGCTTTACAGTAATGATACGCTCCCCGAAGCGCCAAAAGATTCAAGCTGCCCGACACCCCCCCCCCCCCCCCCCCTCATGTGTTTTATGTGTTTGATGCGCCTGCTTTGGTCTTATTGTCTCCAAACTCCCTTAAACTCTACACTAAGGATGGTCAATGAGATGCAAATAATTTAAGGTTTATGCAGGATTATGCAAATTGTGCATGTAAATTTATGCAGGATTTGACTGGTTCATGTTCAAGCTGTATACATTTGCATAATGCTGCATCAACTTGAAATTATTAGCATCTCATTAACCATACCTCCTCTACAACAAAGCAAAGCGTGCACATTAGAGCCTCGGAAGAAGCTGACTAAAGCAAAACGTCCGTCAAACCGTCTACCCACCACCCAGCGGTGCCCACCGCCATTCCCCACACCCCATCACTGCTGCATATAAGTATAACCAGATTTGTTGTGTATATACTACTGGATGGATTAATATGAACTGATTTCAGTAATAAATATTGGTCAGTATTGCCAAGCGTTCTACCAATCCTTTGTGCTGATTGGTTCTGAACCTGTGACGCTTTGAGCACACTGACTTTGTAACATGTGACACTTTGTGTTTGCACTCCGGGCAGTTTTATCTCTGTGTGCCTGCCTACTATACTCTCTTTGTTGTGACTTAAAGCAGATCTGAGATGAAAAACTAACTATAACAAGTAACTTGTCTATATATCTTATCTAAAGTTTAGATAGTTTACACAGCAAATCTAGCTGCAAACAGCTTTAATAGAATATGATTATTTCTTCCTGTGATACAATGACAGCAGCCATGTTGTTTGTAAACATTACACAGAGGCAGGCTTATCTGTATCTTGATCACTCAGCCTGTGAAAAAAACCTAATCCCCCCTCCTCCCGCCTCCCCTCTGCCTCTGAAATCAATGGCTAGTAACACCTCCTCCTCCTCCTCCTGCCCAGACTGAGCTCCCATGAGCCCTTGCTACTGCCAAGGCTCTCTGAAAACCTGTGGGCGTGGTTTATTTAGTTTATAGGGAATTAGAGTATTAAAACAAAAACAAAAAAGTATTTAGCTTGAGGAATGCCCTATAAATAGGAAAGGAACACAATTATGCAATGAGTAAAAGTTCACCTCGGATCCACTTTAAGCAAAACTGCTTACCGGGTGGCTTCAAACTCCTCCTCCTTGTCCTGAATCCGTTTATCTGTGTCCATCCGCAGCTGGGTCACTTCAAGCTGCAGCCGAACTAGTTTACTCTCCTCTACCTGCCAGAGATTTTACAAGAGAAGCATTAAAACGTGCTATGTAACTTAAATCTCATCTGTGAGCATTTAACAAAGTATAAAACTAATAAGAAAAACATATTATTGGTTTCCAAATTACTGAAACTTTAACTTCACTCAAAAGCTAACTGATAAGATTGCCCTTAACTACTAATACTATCAAATTGTTTTGGAGGAACAGAAAACTTTTCTACTTTGTTTGCACAGCAATTACAAGAAAATCTGATCAACTGACCTGTAATGTTATAAATTAGCTTCAGTGAAGTGTAAATATGTCTTCAAGTGACATAATAATAGCAGAGGCACCACTGTATCCATACTAAAGGCACGTTCACACACAGGACTTTTTCAAACTATGGGTCGCCAGACCCGTCCGCAGGGCAGTCGTTCTGACAACAGTTCCACGTCAGTACAGGCTGTCGTCAGATTGATAAGACTGGTTTTGACTGATCTGCTGAGCGGATCAGTCAAAATCAGTCTGACAACAGCCTGTACTGACGTGGAACTGTCGTCAGAACGACCCATAGTTTGAAACAGTCTGGCGCGCCTTAAGCTATATCAAGTCCACCCTGGTGGAGGGGTGTTACCCCTTTTTTCCTCATCTATGGAGAGTGACTTCTTAATCCTGAGTGGGGTCAGGTCTAATCTCCCCCACCTGCCTATACAGTGGTTGCCTTTGAGGTAACCCTGCTTTGTGAGTATAGCTTATTACTCTATCATACTTCATTTTAACTACCAGTACATACTACACTATATTTGGCTCTTCGAGTCCCTACTCTGTGTAATAATAGCAGTTTTGTTTTTTTTTTCTTACTGTTTTCTGTTGTTTTTTTTGCTGTTTACTGTTTTAGAGCAACTATGTATTTCTGCGTTTCAATGTACTTTAAAGTGGGGGGAAGAGTTCAACTTCCCTGGGGCTTCTACCGGCCCTCCGCAGACGATCTTCCGAACCTCGCTGTGGCTCACTTCCTGTTTTTTTGTAACTTTAATGTCGCAGTCCACTGCACCTGCACGGTTTGGCCGCACGCATCCTTGCTCCCACTGACGTTGCTGGGAGTGTACTGCACCAATATAGCTACAACCTTTACTGCACCAATATAGCTACAACCTTTACACACCGAATTACAGCTTTTGCCTCTGATATTTAACATGAAAAGTAGGAAAATGTTTACACAGCTACTTAGACATTATTTGTACATTGTCATTTGTCATTGTCATTTGTACATTGTCATTTCAGAACACTTGGTTTGATAGTGTTCCTTTAAGTGGATGGACTCTCCTTAAGGGGACCATACAGGCGCAGGCGGGTCGAGAATGTGTTGATAGCGGCGTTCGAATGCCCGACGACCGACACAATACAGCGGCAATACATTACCTGTTCCGCCGGCGCGAGTTCCCTGGTCAACGCTGCTCCGTCTCTTTGCTGGGTTTTGAGTCCAACGCCCTCTGTTAAACTTCCCCCGGCAGGAAGTAAAGTGAAGCTGGAGGAGCTCGGACCGGGGAAGAGACAGCGGAGACAGGGGGACTCTGCCGGCCGGAGCAGGTAATGTATAGCTCGCGGGGGGACGGCGGCGGCAGCGGCAGCTCCACAGATGGTGAATCGATCTCATGCAGTAAAGGCAGCCATACGATCCCTCTCTGGATTAAATCAGAGAGGGATCTATCTGCTGGTCGATCTGATGGCAAATCGACCAGTGTATGGCCACCTTTAGACAGGTCTATGTTGCTCTGCTCCAACTCAACACAGACCTTCTGTTCCAGTGGTGCCCCACTGTTGGGCCGCAGCCAGTGAATTGTTGATGTAGAAGGGGGAGGGTTCATAAATGGGAGCGGCATCTATCCTGTATGTCACTGACAATTAATAAAAAGCTATATTTTATTTATGGATGGCATCAGCTTTGATCATAGCTAAAACCAAGGTGCTTATAGTGGATTTTAGAAAGAAGGCAGATGACATTCAGCCACTTATTATAAATGGAAATATTGTAGAGAGGGTCACAGACTTTCGGTTTTT